>NC_055704.1:10327500-10585000 GCF_017639745.1 Melanotaenia boesemani
ACTGAGGCCTGGAGAGTCTAAACTGTAACCTTTTAGCTTTTTGCAGTTTCTCTGGGCATTACACAGTCTGACCTTGGGTTGACGTGGCAAGTTCAATTTATCAGGGTGTCCACTTGTGAAAGGATTAGCCTTTAATGTTTCTCACCAGTGAATGATCTTGATTAATGCACAATGATGGACTCCGTTTAGTTTGGAAACAGCAACAATTGCTTCTCTATGATCTTTTTGAACATCTTTGCAATTATCAAATTAAATCAAGCTTTATTGTCATTTTATTGTACATATAACAGTAGTGCAGACAAGATGACTGGACATTTCTTCAGGACCCAATAAAAAAATAAAAAAAATAAAAATAAAGACCTCATTGCCGACCCGGAGAAGGCACTCCACCCTTTTCCGGCTGATTTTGAGGTGCTGATTCTCATTCCAGCCGCTTCACACTCGGCTGCGAATCTTTCCAGTGAGAGCTGAAGATCACGGCCCGATGAAGCCAAAAGAACCACATCATCCGCAAAGAGCAGAGATCCAATCCTGAGGCCACCAAACCGGATCCCCTCAACACCTCGGCTGTGCCTAGAAATTCTGTCCATAAAAGTTATGAACAGATTTGGTGACAAAGGGCAGCCTTGGCGGAGTCCAACCCTCACTGGAAACAATTCTGATTTACTGCCAGTAATGCGGACCAAGCTCTGACACCGGTCATACAGGGACCGGACAGCTTGTACAAGGGAGTCTGGCACTCCATACTCCCCGAGTACCCCCCACAGGAGTCCCCGGGGGACACGATGGAATGCCTTCTCCAAGTCCACAAAGCACATGTAGACTGGTTCAGCTAACTCCCATGCCCCCTCCAAGCGCCTGAGGAGAGTGTAGAGCTTATCCACTGTTCCAGGACCGGGACGAAAACCACACTGCTCCTCCTCAATCCGAGGTTCAACTATCTGACAGACCCTCCTCTCCAGCACCCCTTAATAGACCTTACCAGAGATGCTGAGGAGTGTGATCCCCCTGTAGTTGGAGCAAATCTTCGGGTCCCCCTTTTTGAAGAGGGGGACCACCACCCCAGTCGGCCAGTACAGGGGAACTGTCCCCAATGTCCACGCGATGCTGCAGAGACGTGTCAGCCAAGACAGCCCTACAGCATCCAGAGCCTTAAGGAACTCTGGGCGGACCTCATCCACTCCTGGGGCCTTGCCACTGAGGAGCTTTTTAACCACCTCAACGACCTCAGCCCCAGAGATGGGGAGAGCCCATGGCAGGGTCCCAAGACTCTGCTTCCTCATCAGAAGACGTGTTGGTGGGATTGAGAAGGTCTTCGAAGTATTCCCAACACTGCCTCACAACGTCCCGAGTCGAGGTCAGCATCAATGTCCCCCGTCTCACCCGGGACATGGTTGAAGCTCTGCCGGAGATGTTAGTTGAAACTCTTTCTGACAGGGGACTCCAGTCGCCAGCCGTTCCCAGCAGACCTTCACAGCACGCCTGGGTCTGCCAGGCCTGACCAGCATCCTCCCCCATCATCTGAGCCGACTCATGACCAGGTGGTGATCAGTTGACAGCTCTGCCCCTCTCGCAACCCGAGTGTCCAAGACATGCAGCCGCAAGTCCAACAATACAACTACAAAGTCGATCATCGAACTGCGGCCTAGAGTGTCCTGGTGCCAAGCGCACATGTGGACACTCTTATGCCTGAACAAGGTGTTCGCTATGGACAATGCATGACGATCACAGAAGTCCAACAACAAAACACCACTCAGATTTAAATCAGGAGGGCCATTCCTCCCAATCACGCCCCTCCAGGTCTCGCTGTCATTGCCCACATGGACAATGAAGTCCCCCAGCAGAACGAGGAAGTCCCCAGACGGAGTGCTCTCCAACACCCCCCCCAAAGGACTCCAAAAAGGGTGGGTACCTTGAACAGCTGTTTGGTATATATATATAGTCTTTTTTCTTTCTTTCTTTTTATTAAAATGCTAAAGTAACAGTAACCAACATGCCACATAAGAAAAGCTTCCCAAGGGAAAACTAGCTTGTAGAGGGTTGACTGAAAGTTTCTGTTCTCATTATACAGCTGTTTTCACTCTAAATATTGAAGTATTTGTTACAGACCAGGTGACGTATTCCTAAAGATTCTCAGTGCAAAGAGTTGCTCTAGTGGCCAAATTCTAAGAAAATTCTCAGAATCATGTTTTCTTAGAAGTTCCCCTAAAAGTGATGAGTAGGACTTAGTAAAGATAAAAGGTATTCATTAAAAATCTTAGCTCTTAAGAGAGCTCCTAAGGTGAGATCTGTGAGGACTTTTAAGAAGCTTAATAGTTCCTTAAGCAATGGAGAAAATGGCGGACAGAAGAGGCAGGAGAGATATTCTCCAAACAATACGTTACAGACTGGATCATGCAGGAATCATGTTCTTGATTTTTTGTGAAATCTACCTCTCAAAACACTTTTATGCTCATTGACAGTTTGAGCCAGCAGCAAACATTGTTCCTCTGTCCAGCTGGGTTTCCTTGTTCCTTTCTTCTCCATTGCTGTTCACTGATTTGTGGTATGTTTGAATGCCAACCAACACTGCTTCTTATAGGCCGGTCAGCAGTCACAGACATAGATGGAAGCTGAGACATTTTACCCTAGTTGATACAAAATGGAGTTAAAAGTGTAAAAATGATCAGCAAGGTAAATTAAAAAATAAATTTAACTATCAGCATGTGAACACTGTGCAAGTGGGCCTGAGTTCTCACATATTCTGAAGGATCATTTTAAAGTATGGCTTACCATTCATCTAAGAGATTTTCTTTTTATGTAAAATATTATTTATAATTACAGTCTTCATAGAGATTAGATTCTATGATTAAGTCTATTGATCTGACGGTCCATTCAATTCCCATTATCACCAAAAGTGTATTTTTTATCTCGGTTTTAGGATCAACCAATCACAGCTTTTGAAATGATGACTCATACCCAGGAACGGGTCAACCACACCTCCTCACTCTGATAGGAGTTTCTGTCCATTTCTTTCTGTAGGGATTCAATCCTAAACTAGACTCCTTGTTAGGAATTTTTAGGCTACGTTAGGAGCTCTCTGAGGGGATTCTCAGAACCTTTAGGAATACGGGCCCTGATGTTTTGTAGAACTTTCAACAACATATTTTATTTAATTTAAAAGAAAAAATAACCTGACAAAGCACGAGTTAATGTTAACTGCAGTGAATGACTGAGGTTAAAATTTTTAATCACATAAAGGGTAAATTAAACTTTTAGAAATATGCTTTACATGCTTTGGTTGAATTATTAGAAATTTAATTCAAATGAAAAAAATGCTTCATTGATCAATTAAAGAGAAATTGTTTTAGTAGGGCTTTTAAAAAAAAAAAAGACAGCTCAACTCATTTCAGACAGTGATGGCTGCTGGCAGGAGTGACACCCTGTACCTGTCTTGCAGCACAACTTGAATAAGTCTCTCACTGAACATACTCATTTCCTCACTTTGTTACGTTGAGGGTGTAAAGAATTGTCCATTATGGTTATCAGTATTTTTCTCTATACAATCAGCTGTAGAGCTGTCCCTATTTTATCATCAACTGAACAGTAATAAAACTGAAATTCTCCTCATTGGTACCAAATCCACCCTTTCCAAAGTTAATAGTTTCTCCCTCACCATCAACAGCGCCTCAGTTTCCCCCTCCCCTCAGGTCAAGAGTCTGGGTGTCATCCTCGACAGCACCTTATCATTCACCTCACATATCAATAACATCACCCGTTCAGCCTATTTCCATCTGCGTAATATCAACCGTCTTCGCCCCTCCCTCACCCCCCACACCACCTCTATCCTGGTGCACAGCCTTGTCACCTCCCGCCTGGATTACTGCAACTCTCTCCTCTTTGGCCTCCCACAAAAATCCATTCATAAACTCCAAATGGTTCAGAATTCTGCTGCCCGCATCATCACCCGAACTCCTTCCTTTCATCACATCACTCCCATCCTGCAAGAACTCCACTGGCTTCCCATCAAGTACAGGATAGAATACAAGATTCTCCTCCATACATACAAATCCATACATAAACTCTCACCCCCTTACCTCTCAGATCTTCTCCACATAGTCACCCCTTCCAGATGTCCTCGCTCCTCCTCTTCTATCCATCTCTCTGTCCCTCCTGCCCGTCTGAGCACCATGGGGAGCAGAGCTTTCAGTCGCTCTGCTCCCCAGCTCTGGAACGCACTTCCTCCTGACCTCCGCAATACCGATTCTCTCCTCATCTTCATTTCCAAACTCAAAACTCATCTTTTCAGAACAGCATACTCTCTGTAACATTATTTTCAATCACATCCTCGCCACTCTGCCCTTTATGTTTAGATTTTTAGATTGTGTTGTATATGTCTGCCTCTCCTGTACTTTTAATGTTTTATTATTTGTTTGTACAGCGTCCTTGGGTGCCCTGAAAGGCGCTTTAAATAAAATGTATTATTATTATTATTATTATCATTTATACCTGATATCCCATTTTATATTTATGCAATTTATCCCTGATAATGTACAAAGGACTAAAATGTAAAGTACTAATGAGTTCCATGAGCTCCATATTCAAATCTTAAATAATATAGTTGTATTCTCAAAACTTCTGGTGAGAAATAGCTTCAGAGAAAGAACTGACTACCAGTTAAAGAAAGACATTTTAGAAAGAAAGCAAACTGGTTCTAATCTTATCTTGGAGTGGATTCAGTATAATAAATTTGGTTAGGTAATTTGATGAACCAATAATTTGGAAACATTTTTTACCCAACTGTCATTATTGGGGAAGAAAGGAACTAATGGTTGAAATAATGTAGTGCCTTAACGGTTCATTCTTGTTGCAACAAAATCCAACCTGACACATAATTAAGATATTACATGAATTTACACTTCCACCCTAAACATCTGTATAGACATTTTATTTGGGGCATGTTAGGTACAGGGGAAAAACCATAATTTACAGCATGGAAAATAAAAGAGGTTCACTGGGAACCAGCTTTAGGGGGAACCCATTCGTGAATCTTCTTGCGGGTAGTGGAGTAGGGCACATACTGCTCTGGTGTGCCACTGACATTGAACTGGTGGACCTCAGCTAAAAACTTCTTCAGCTCTGGAGGATGTGTAGTGGGAGGATCATCTGTCATACAGTGCAGCCAGCGATGCCTAAAGAATCAAAAGGAAGACAGAATTACTTTACTGAATTTTCCTCTTAACATTATTGGATTACTACTGATCTAACGGTAAAACATAATTTGCTTCTTAGATGATGTTTTCATTAAGGATTACATTAACATATTTACACTAAAACACCAATAATCTAACTAAAATTCAGATATAACACAAAAAATTAAGCTCCCAAGTCAATCTGTAAGTTTGAAAATTATCATACAAAAATTTAATGCACTATCTCCTTTGTTTGTGTCCATTTAACAACGAATTGTTTATCACACCATTCAGCTGGCACCATGCTGCCGTCCACCTCCCACAACGTCCTTTTTCCATTCATCTCTGTGGTGTAAATTACCCAACGGTGACGACCTGAACAAACATAAGTTCAATAGTCACCAAAACATATGAAATCCAAGTGTAAACTTCAGTTTTAGAAAGCGTTAGAGTAACTATATTTAAATATTCTTATAATGCTGAAAACAATACATTTGATTGTAAAATTCCAAGGGAATTGTATATAAACATATTTCCAGGGACATTCGACTCACCAAAGAAGTAGTGCTTCTTGTCCTCATAGTATTTGTTTCCATATTTATCTGCACCGATCAAAGTGCCTGTTTTCACGTCATTCACTCTGCACATAAAATGAGAATAAAGATGTTAACTTCCATTTAATTTATATATATATATGCTCAGTTAAACTCTCAGCCCTACAAGATCTTAATAAGTATATCTTCAAATCTGATCTTTGTTTTAGAAAGATTTCTCTGTGAGTTCGTCATATCATTCCTTATACACACCAGAAAAGAAGTCTTAAAGCTGTAAAATTATCTGACAAATTAAACATCACTTAACTTAAATGTATCTAAATGTTAGCTACAGATTTCGAGTCTTCGCTAACTGGTGTAACGTAGCTGTCAACATGCTACCTGAGGTTAGCTTCACCTACAGTTGCATATTTAAAGCAGCATTTTCAGTCTTTTTTTATATTTCTCTGTCACCCGGGCCACTAAACACAGTTTACTACAATGTTTGATTAAACTGACCTGAACAACTGAAGTAAAAAACCCCGAACGCCACCATGACCTCCTATTTGCCCCAAAGCCCTTCGGACGATATTGGCATACTCCGCCATCTTCAGACGGAAGTATTACTGAGACGGACTGTTCTGCATTTTAAATTGGTCCGCCAAGATCCAGACGCAGGACTTATGGTTCCGCATTCAGTTAAGTTTGAGATTTTTTTATTGGTCCTTTAAATTGTATGTATGTTGTTTTTTTGTTTTGTTTTGTTTTGTTTTGTTTTTTTTTTTTTTTTTTTTTGTTTTTTTTTTAAAACTTTAATTTAAAAAAATGTGTTGTATTTTCTTTTCTTATCTAAGAAGTTTTCTTGTTCTTGCTTATTATAGAATTTCAGCTGTTCAGCCGCTGAGCCTTAATTTATTTATTTTTATCTGTTTTATATCATGCAATATTAATGTTAAATAAATTAATTATTGGCTTAACAAACCTAGAGGAATCAGAGTGTTCTATTTCCTAAAGGAATTTAACATTATAATTTATCCTTTGATTTATCAGACCACAGTGTGGATTCCAATTTAGATTAGCTAAAGCCCAGAGATGAATACAGTATTTGTGAATTTTGTGAATGAATAATTGCATAATATGTATAACTCTTTGAGTTTTTTTAATGATGATTTAATAAAGTCCAATAGAAATATATATATTTGTATTAAGAAATGCAAATTGAACTATTTGCCCTCCATCTTTCACAGAATTTGTAATCTCTTTCCATCTTTTCTTCTTTCTATTATTATTATTATTATTATTATTATTAAATCAAATTATGACACATTCACAATTAATGTACTGAACTTTTACACTAGGTCTTTATTTTCACTGCCTCAAGTCTGTTAATGCCTCTGTTCAAAATGATGGAGCTTGAGCATTTGGGTTATATACCCTGGAAAATTCTCAATTAAAAGGCATTCTACTTTCTTAATTTATACTTCTCAGAGCAACTGGATGTTGTAAAGAGGTGATAAGAAATATCAGCATTGATATCAAAATCACTCACAGCTAAACTTTTTCAGCTGGCAACACACAGACAGTAGAAGATAGAATATAAGAGGTTATAGCAGCATGTTTCACAGTATTTAACAGATTGCTTGAAGAAACCTGTCACACGCTTAAACAGATGCTCATATTTACAGTTCCTCTTCTGAAGTAATTGGATGTGTTATGATCCAGCATCACTGCTGGAGGAAACAAGATGAAGACATGAAGCCACAGTAAAGTTTATGAAAATCTTCAAGTTCACAAGATGTGAGAGATGAATAATTGATGCACACAAATGCAAACAGCAAACAACTTCTGCCTCCCACATACATCTATCAGCACTCTGTAATTAAACTGTGATGATGTGTAATTATACAACCTCTCCACACAGCTCCCTGCTTTTTAATCATTTCGTCTAACAAAACCAAAATGAAATCCAAGGACAAGTAATGTATTTATACATATTTTATTAAAAACTGTTGCCGGACAGTTTAAACATGTGTATAAGAGACTCTATCTCTGAAAGAGTGTTTACAAATGTTAATGTACAACCATGGAGAAATGTTTTAGACTCATCTTCATATCAGGCTGCAGTAGATCATTTTCTTACAAATGCTAAAATCTGGAGTTAACAGGAGCCAAACAGCTCTAATGAGATAACTGTTTCGCTTCTTCACAAACACACACAAAAAAACAGGTTTCTACATGAATGCCTTTGTTATTATCAAGTGTTGTAACATTGCAAATTATGAAGAAAACTGATAAATTGCTGCTTTCAGAAGTAAAAACTTTTAGTACCCTGGCAATAAAGTGAGCCCACTTGCAGAGTGGATGGTAAAATTTCAAACAAAGCACCTAAATTATTACAGTTTATCTCAAAATAAAACATTTATAAAAAAAGGCACCATGTCTCTCGAAAGAAAATGTTCAATTCTAAACTTGTTTCTGAAATTTCTTTTAAGGAAAATTCATGCATTCTTTTATTGCTTACTCCATAAAAAAATCCCATAAAAATAATGATTCTGATTGAAAGATTTTTCTTAACAAACCTAGACTCTTAAAATAAGTGGCAGCCTGCACTTTTTAAAAAATATAACTTCCTATTTTATAAATATTAGCTCTTGGCTTTAAAAAAAAGAAGGTCAATGCTGGTCTTTTATATTCATATACACACTATCACCCTCTAACCATCTGGCTAAAAAGGGCAAAAATACAATTTGTATTTAGAATATCTACAAAATTTGTGACATTTCTAGTTGTCTCCAGGATGTTGTCTTTTCTAAAACCATAATTATGAAACATGTTTTGGTGTTTTAAGTTTAAAAATCTACACTTAAAATCTATTAACCAGAGAGATGAACCTAAAAAGTAGAATATCCACTTCCTGTTTCTGTGTTAAAGCCTGATGTTCACAGTGAATTTCCACCTTGTTAAATAAACGCTTCTATTTAAATAATTTTGATGCAATCACATTGAATATTTTAGGTTAAGCTTGTAGGTTTTAACACATCTGTTTGGCCAATATGAAATCTGAATTAAGGTGGAGTTTTATATCTAGATTCACACAGAAGTGAGTCCTTTACCCAAAGCACAAACAAAAAAAATCTTTCCCAGACTTTAAACTTCCAAAGATTTCAGACAGATTTCAGCGTCCAACACAGCTGTTTAGTCACACTTCCACATACATGCTCCTGGACTTGACCGTTGACCCACAGCTATGACTTGCTCTTATCTGAGCTCAGAGCGCTGCTGCTTTAAAATACGTTTAGACAAAATGACTCCAGTTCCTGGAGGGCAAAGCCTTCTGGTCCCCTTGTTTGTGGCGTAGTTGCTCCCCCCGGAGTCCTTCCTGAGCCGGTGAACCCTGATCATCAATCGGTTGGGGGCCGTTAAGTTGTCTGACTCTATGTCTACTGTTCGAGAATCATCGCTTCCTGGAACGCTTCGATCCATCTAAAGAGAAAAATACAAAACTGAAAGTTAGATGTTACTGAAAAGTTTAAAGTTAAAATATTTCAGTTTCTTTTGCATTAACTGTTGTGTATTAATATTTGTTCAGGCAGCAGAAACAAGCTGACAACTCTGTTAACAGCTGCCTTCTCTGGTTTAGTTTGGTTTAGACGGCTTTGCACTTTTTACAGCTGAATTTTCTTTCTTTCTTTCTTTCTCTTTCGAACATGTGCAAGTAACACAAAAGAGTAAACTGAAAAGAAACAAAAAATTAGCTCTTAATGAAGGTAATTATAAATAAATTAAATATTCAGATGACATGGCCTTAGTCCAGTGGTTCCCAACCTGGGGTCCGGGACCCCCCAAGGGGGTCTCCCAAAGAGCACAGGCGGTCCCTAAGGCTTTGAGCATTAGAGCCATTGTGATTGTGGTCCCCGAGCAAAAAAGGTTGGGAACCATTACCTTAGTTGACCTGTTACAGAAAACAAACTCCACCTATTTTCCTACATTACGGCCAGCTAGAAATCAATGTCAAAAAACAAAGTGTTGGAGTTGGTAATCTGCACTAAGTCAGATACGAGGGTAGAACAAGTTCCACTTGAAGGCCAACTTGTTGAAACTGTGGAAACTTAAATATCTTGGGACAGTTCTTGACTGCCAGCTGAGATTTTCTGCAAGCACAGAGCATGTTTTCAGAAACATTCACAGAGACTCGATCTTCTCAGAAGGCTAAGCTATTTGGTGTCAGTCCTCAGATTTTAGAACTTGTGTATGTCTCACATTTCCAAAGTGTTTTAACTTTTCATCTCCCTACTTGGTTTGGTCATTTAAGTTGTAAGTGCAAAAACAAAATAAATTCAGTTTGAGTTCCTGAAGTCAAGAAGGTGATTTATAGTTCCTCTGGATAAAGGTCCCCCCAAAATGTCTTTTATTTCAGATGCCATCAGCAGGATTTTGAGCAAAGTTTATACCATAAATTGAAGCAAAATGTCTCTGAAACTGTATGTGACAAATATGTCACGTCGGGCTCTTATGGGTTAAATCTTAAGTATCTCATCTGAAAGGCACTGCCTGCGACCTGAAGTCGAATACCTCTGTGCTGTGGGGATGTCGTCAGCTTTGAAGATGTAAAACAGTGTATTTTTGTGATACAGCTTGAACTGCAGTTTCTGAGCCGGCCCGTTTTTCTCCTCCCGCAGGAAGAAACCCAGCAAGGGTTGACTCTCCAACGCTGCGACGTCCTACACGGAGAGACAACGGTTCAGTTTGCAAAGAGAAAACCAGCACAGAGTTCAGAAAGGCATCATTAAGGTGAGTGCGAGTACCTCGCTGGCAGCGTAGGTGTACAGGACTTTATTCTTAATGACGAACCACAGCCTCTTCCACTGCTTCTTGTTGCCTTTTGACCTGTTTAAGTAGCCACTCATGGAGGAGTTCTCTGTGTTGGCAGAAACCTAGAAAAACAGCACAAGAGAAGAAATCCTTATATTGTTTGTTGAATGAAGATTAAAAACCGAAGCCACGCTTAACGTGCTCATGTTCTGCACCTCTTTCAGCGCCGCTGGAATCTTCTTCTGCTTTCTGGTGAAGGAGAACGCTCCAGATTTGATAGGAGACACTGATGTGGAGGCACAGCGGTCACCTAAAAATAACAAAAATGACATACAAAAACAAAAACATGAAGGAAAATAATATAAATAATATAAAAGATAATAAAGCATGAATATAAGCCATTTCTGGCTAATATTGTCCACTATTTTTTGTAGATCTTTAAGTACTTTTCATATTTGTTTGTCCATGAGATGTATGTCTTTAAAAAAAGGAATGCAAGTCAAATGCAATGAATTTTTACAGACTTCGTGGTCTAGAGCCATAGTTCTTAAACTGTGGACTACAAATCACTGGTGGTACTTGCGCTCCCTCTAGTGGTACCTTAAGAAGTTTCCGATATTTACAATTTTCCAACTATTAACAAGGTCACCTGGAGCTGCTATCAGCTTTAAAACTTCTTCCCAGGTTTTGTTTTACAGTGTTGGATTATATAAATCCGGGGATATAACCGTTTTAATTTGATAAAACAAACTTATTAATCAGAGCGACCATCCCACGTTCTGATTAATCATTTTGAAGGAAACCCATCACTCACTATTCTCTTGCAACTTGGCAAAGCAGTGGTCACACACACGAGCCGGCTGGTTCTTCAAGTACTCCAGGTAGTACTTATTGGCAGAGCACGCCTGACACACCACCTGTCACACACATGTTGATGCGATAAGAATGGTGTTATCTAAACATAGTGAAAAAGGAGTGTTGTTGTTGGTGCAAACCTTTCCACAGGCCCGACAGTGATGCCTCCTCCATGTGAGGGTGAACTCACAGGTACAGATCATGCACATGGTGGCCCTCAGATCTGGGATCCAGATGGGAGCCTTTGAACCTAAAGGAGCCCCACTGTCCACAACACCCTCAGCCTGACAGGAGAGAGAGATCTAGTTATTCTAAATTCACTAAACACATAGCACGCCCACGAAGAGCTGCAGTTTTACCTCTTCTTGACTTCGACTTGATATGAAAGTTATTTTCTTCTTTGTGTAGTCATCTATGGCCTTGGCGATGGCCTCTAACCACTCATCTCTCTCTGTAGCTGAGCTGCAAACACAGAGCGCATCATTACTCACGGCAATGACCAACAAGGCTGCCTCAGTTTGTGAATATTCGCAGCTGAAATCAGGAAAAAACTCAATGAGTGCTGACCTGGCAGACAGGATGAAGGAGCGTTCCACACTTTCTATGTTTAGCTCGTTCTGATAGGCCTCCTGACTGGGCTTACTCACCTGAAAAACACACCAGACAACATTATTCACCACACAGAAAAAAAAGTGTTACAGGAAAATGAACAAGATTAAATCCATCCTGCAAACAACACTGAAGTCCAACTACGAATGAAAGCAGACAAGAGAAGATAGAAGTTGAGTAGTTTGTGTGTCTAACCTTCATTCCAGCAAGAGAGAGAACACTGTTGAGTTTATACTGGCCAGACTGGACTGGAGTGGTGTACATGAGTGCATCATTAAACTGGAGAAACAAACAAAAGGAAACAAATTTTGACAAAGCAAAAAAATTAATAAATTGGACTCCAGTCCTCCAGGACCAGTCTCCTGCAGGTTTTAGATGTTTCCCTGCTCCAACACACCTGAGGCAAATGAAATAGATCCAGCAGTTTAAGTTCTGCACAATGATCTATTAATTAAAATCAGGTGTGTTGAAGCAGGGAAACATCTAAAACCTGCAGGAAGCTGGCCCTTGAGGACCTGAGTTTGACCTCCCTGATGTCCTCCAACAGTCATCCAATGATCCAATCAGAAGACTAGATTCCTGTTCAAAATATAAAAGATACAAGATGATTTTTCTTAAAAAATACTGTAGGTCAGCTTAACTACAAAAAATTAGCCCTACAAAAACCAACAGTAAAAATGGAGACAGCAACAACAAATTCAGACTAATTAATATGATTTTTTATGGACAAGCTTACAATCAAACTATTGAATAAATCCCCTGAGCTGATGTTAAATTTAAGCTATTTAACCACAATGTCTGACATCATTTCAGAAGGAAACCAGGCACTAAGCATCAGCTCATGCTGTGGGGATTCATTTCTATGACAAGGGCTGGGAGATCAGTCGAGGCAGAGGGCAAGATTTATATAGAAATAAACTGAAAAGCTTTTTAGGATCTCAGGTTAGGGGCAACCAGGGAAATAATTTGCAGCACACTGCCAAGAAAACAGATGTGACTCAATCAGAAGAGAGCAAAACATCCATCCAGCATAGCTGAGCTCAAATGTTTGTGCCAAGAAAAATGGGAGACCCTTCCAAAAGTAAGCAGTGCCAAGCTTAAAGGATCATTTACAAGAAGACTGTAGACAGCAACCAAGTAGTAAACAATAGTATTGCATACTTATGTAACAGATAAATTTGTCACTGTGAAGAGATTAATGGGAAATAATTAAATAAATCTATTTCAAAATGATTGCAAACACCACTGCAATAGATTGTAAATCAGTCCACTGTGAGCAGAAAAACAAAAACGGTGTTTTGCAGACTAATGCTCACCAGAAAAAACATGCGTGGCTGCATGACCTTCCTGGAAAGTTTCATCAGAGTTCCCTCCTTCAGAAACACCTGCAGAAAAACAGACATGCTTCCTTTTACTGGGCTGCGTTTAAAGACACACAGAAAGTGGAGTTGCAGAGTCCAGAGGCCGAGCAGTAACTTTTTATATTACACTGAAATGACTCTCACATGTTGTTTGTCACATGGGTGATATCAGGAGTCACACTGTGCAGTAACCTACACTGGTGTCATTCTCTCCAGTCAGTCAGCCTTTAGTTTCATCTTACCCTGCCAGGCTGAACGATCTCATGGTGGCCATTAAGACTGTACTGGATCTGCATCAGCTTCTGAAAGTTATCCTAAAAATAACAAAACAAACACAAACAGGCAGATGAAGGGAGGAATGCAGCAGGAGCTCATGACTTCATCACTGAATCAGGTCTTACCCCTTGTTTCATGATGTCATTAGCATGGTTGGCCACTTCCTTCACTATGCTGAGGGCAGCTGCATGAATGGCAAAGATAAAAACATCCGATTTTGGCATTTTACAGCAAAATTATAGACGCTAACGATAAATACTGCACTTCATCTTACCTTGTGTGTCTTTATAGTCCTCTGAGTCCTCTGGGAGGTTCTTTAGATAATCTATAAGAGAGCAAAATGGACTAAACTCGTAATTTTCACAGCAGCAGAAAAGCCTTTAATGCAGATCAGCTGGCTAAAATTAAAAGAAAATTGATTCCTCTCCCGGTTCCAGAAATAAAATGGTTTCTCTCGGGAATGTCTGTACAATTTTAAACGCAACACACTTATTTCTGCCAAGGACAAGACTGTAGACTATCATAACAGGAGTAGATGGCATTAAAGTATCCCAAAGAAGGTGCTGGAAGCGGTATTTGTTAACTAGCAATGCAGGACTGAAAATGAGCTGTTAACCGTCGTAATATTATCTATCATCTTTTCATCCAACCTGTGGATGAAAAGATGATAGATAATATTACGACTTATTTTCCTCGCTGTTGCAGCCCCATCAGTAAAATTCTGACCGGTGGTGTAATTTCTCTGTTTCAGAGAAAGACCTCATCAAATTACTAATCAATTCGGTAATTTCATGCAGGAAAAAAAACTAAATAAATTTTCTACAAAAGACTCATTTCTTTTTTATTTTTCTTTTTTTTTTGTTAAAAGTTAAAGGGACATTATTTTTAGCAGGAAATGTGGTTCACATCAAAGTTCAGACTAAAGGTTAATAATTGGAATAAAGGAAATTTATATCATATTTGGCATAAATAATCCTATACAGAGAAAAAACATGATATTTTTGCCTCTTTTTGCTGCATTTTCTGCATTTATTTCTTTCTTAAAGCGACAAATTCAGAGGACGAAGTATCCATATAAATCATTTTGTCTCAAAGCCAGAGAAGACATAACAAAATGTTCTTTTTCTCATTTTAAAGCAGTGGTTCCCAAACTTTTTCTGTAGGGCTTTCTTTTCATCCCATCCCACCATCATGTACATCCCAACACTTACAAAGAATCATATGAAGAAACTTTCTGAGAAATAGTCTCCTTAATTACACGTGTGAGTAATGGAAGGAATTATCACTCCCTCTGCTACGGTGTGAGGCTTTTCGATCAGAAAAATGCACACTACTTTACATGAGGCGAGGTGAGCTCTTGGCATGGATGCTGCTTTAGTAAAACAAGTCTGTTTACCACAGTTGAGTAGTTTATTTCTAAAGTAATCCACAGGCTTTTTTTGTGTTTAGGGTGAAAAGTCCTCAAGTGGCATTGCAACTTGTTTTGCTTCATATTGTGAGATGCTAATATTTTGAGACATACCACATACTGTGGTCTCTTCCCCGCTTTAAAGATTCAATTCATAGCACAGACAGCTTCTTCGTTTTAACAAATGAAGAGTATCTAACCCTCTTTGCAACAGATACAACAGATTAGCTGGTATATATTCTCAGTCATCCAGCTCATGCTAATCCTAAGAGCTTGAATAAGAGCAACCAGATTTCTTTTTCTTGGTTAGTTCAATAAAAAAAAAAAAAAAAAAAGCCCAGTTGTCTTTAATCAAACTCTTTGGATGCAGTAAGTTTCTCTCATTGAGTCCACCGGGTGGCACTAGGCTACAAAAGCAACAGCCAGTACAGTAAAACCTGACTTCAGTCCAAGTTTCATTCTCGTGCTGCCAATAAACCAGCGCAACGATTTAATAAACCCTTGACCTGCGGCATGCTCAGGATAGAGGATGTAGCTCTGTGGGGGTGTTTGTACCTGTGAGCAGCAGCTGGTACTGAGGGATCCTCTGCACGGGTTTCAGCAGGTAGTGTTTCAGAGCCAGGCTGGCACATCTCGGGCTCATCTGAGACAAACCAAAACAAAAACAGAGTTGTTTATACACACTGCTGGAAGTAAAAATGATACACACTCACACAGACACTTGGATGTTTGATGGCTGGAGATAGCGAGAGTACAGAACATTAAAATGTCTGGAGTCACTACGGGGGAGGGACGGTGCCTGAAACATGATGTTACAGAAGAGATCTCAATAAAGATTCAGGACATTACCCCTTAAAACGAGTTGTATGTAGTTATTTAGTAGCTACGATACAGTCAGACTGTGCTAGCTTTAGTTATTATAACTAACTTTTATATTTTTTACAGTGTATTTAAAAGCCCAACATAAAACTGTGGAATTTTATAGTTGATTTTGTTCAAAGGTCAGACTATTTTCTCAGGAATAATCTCAGGAATAACAAATGTCAAATCACATTTTAGCTACTTTTTGTAATTTAATATGAATAGAAGTGATTCTGTTGGTTAAGAATGTCTTATATCCATTTCAAGCTCCTGAATCAGATCAAATCAAACTAATTTTGTAGCAGAATTTGTGATATAAATCAAACTTAACCCTTATTTAAAAGAACTCTACCTCAAACTCTCTGACTACAGCAGCAAAGGCAGGGTTTTTCCTGCACTGCTCGTCCAGCAGAGCCACGTTGTTGTCGAACTGGCGGATGTAGGTGGAGTACATCTTCAGGTAAGGACCCTTCTGGACAAATATGTCTGACAGTCTCTGGTGGTCGCTCCTGTAGTCAGATGGGTAAAAACAATCATTTTTTCCACTACTCTCTATGGTTAGACAGGAATTAATGAAGGAGCTCTCCAGTGATTTTACATTTCACATTCAGGTTTTAACAGGTTGAATTTAGAATTGATGACAAAACAAGGTTTCAGTTTTCATGTGTTTTAAAAAAATATATGTTATATGTTTCATAGTCTAGAGAGGAATTAAAGAGCAAACATTAATGTATATTTTTAAGTTAACGGTAATCTTATTTGCAAACTTATTCATTTTCTATGACATCCAGGCTATGAAAGTGACCAGATTAAAATGGATTTTTACTAGTGCTGTAGGCTTTTCTGAGCTTTTCTGTAATCGTGCTCATAGATTCTCAAGAAAGGAACAAGATGCAAAGCAATTACTTTGGGAAATTTCCAGTCTTTGTGGGATTTTCCTGTCACAGTGGAGCAACCTGCCTGAGCAGCTGTGGCTCACTAAATGATTAGTTAAAACTATAAAAAAAAACAATAAAAGTGATGAAAAGTACTCCTGCTAAAGCTACAAAAGATCCCTTATGTAATAATAATAATAATAAATATAATAATAACAGTAAATAAATCCACATGTGTACCAGTGTGCCACCCTCTCCTCCAGCTCTCTCAGCAGGTCCTTGTTCAGCTGGTACAGCTGAGGCAGGTAGTACAAGATCTGACTGAGGATCCGCTCATCCACCACCAGCTTCCCATTCTGACGAGTTGCTTTGGCAACAGCATCCCGAAAGTCCTGAGGAGAAATTGGGGGGGTTAATTCTGACGTTGCACTTACATAAAAAAAAATTATAATAAAAAAAAAACACAGAGCTGGACAGGGTGGGTTGCACATGACGACAGACTGTGATGGAGCTGGACACCTGGCTATCACCTCATAAACACCCTCCCTCTTCTCCTCCACCCTTCCCCCACACCTCCACATGTATTTAATGACACAGTTGAGTCAGCACTTCCACTTTGTCCAGTGTGCCAACACACACATGCACCTGGAAGGAAGTAGGGAAGCTGTGCAGGATCCCAATTTCCGGATTAACTTGTGCTTTCACTCTCTCTCAAAAGCACAGGACACCAACAGCTAAACATCTCAGTAATTTCATCTAACAGTAAACAAAACTAAACTCCATGAACCCAGGATCTCACTAATGGGAAAATTTAAAGCTTTAAGGCTTTTCCAGTCCTGCGGATAAACTGACAAACCACCATCTTCAAACTCACCAAAACACAAGCCAACGTCGACTATAAATAAACCAAAAATGGACCAAAAAAAGTAAACATGCTGGTTGGATGATTGGCCACAAGCATTCAGTAAAGACTCAACAACCCAAACACCCACCTTGCACACATGCAAAACATACTACGCACAAACATGTACACACAGACGATTATCGAAAGCATGTGTGTGCCTAGAGGTCATCTCCACGGCCTGAGGAAGCAGCTGCTGTGCGGCCAGGCCGTCCGCAGAGAGAGAAGAATGCAATCTGACCTCTTTTCTTGGACAGAGCTTGACAGCTCGCCCTCCCCCTGTCAGCCACAGAACACTTTTATACAAATCATGCCATGGCTTCACCAAAGGCACGTCTGAGGCCACCAGACAGGTGGACCCTCGACCCTCATTGTAGGCTGAATGAACCGCCTCACCTGGGATTTCCCTCAGGACACACCTGCTACTCACTGTGTCCTTGAAGTATGTGTAAACAAAGGCTTCCTTGTTAAATTTCAAGCATGTAAAAAGACATTATAAAACTCAAATTCACATGAATTGTTTTTGTCTCTCATTCTTATTCAGAATATTTTAAGAGGGGCTATATATACACAAAGTGAAGTAATAAATCCATATTTATGAGCACAGAACTAACATTCTTTGCATGCTCTTCACTCAAAAAGCCCTGCATTAACATGACATCCAGTCACATGCTTTCTGTTCCTAATGGATGTGCTTATGGCACATGATTACTATTTCTATTCTACACCAACTATTTTATTGGAATTTAATCAAATGGGTTTGTGATAGCTGAGCGACTGTTTATGTAATTTTCCAAGAAGAAATAAATACTAGTATTTGGGGATTTATGACAATTAGCTTGTTTTGGTTTCCTGATAGGATGCAGGGCATGTGCAAGACAGAGAGAAAAAGAGAAGGAAATTCAAATATTTTTTTCCTAACCTGTCTGATGGAAAACATGACATTAGCTAACACAATGGAAACATTAACAAGGACACAGAAGGAATATAGAGAATGCAGTACTATGCAGTATAATGCAGTATTGCATGACATATGCTGCTTTGTAACGGTACAACCAGATAAAGTTATAAAGTTAGCAGAAAGCTAACAAGAGAATGTTTTGCAGCACTTTTCAACTTGGACAACTTAAGACTTTTTGTCCATATTACCTTTCAAGAATCAAGATCAAGATCCAGATAAAGTAAAGACAGTCCAGTAAAGATGGATGCAAAAGCAGCTGAACTTAATTGGAAATTCTTTACACCCTCTATACCACACAGTGAGAAAACAACAGTGTTCAGTCAGAGGCTTCTTCAGGTAGATGCAAAAACAGAGCGAAACCTACTACAACATTATAATTTTCCTTCAGAAGATTAATAAAGTATTTTTCATTTCATACTTCATAGTTTAAATGACGACTCATATAATAAATTAATCATAAAATACCTCTTTTTATATTTTTAAATAAGACATAAAATGATCTGGTGTTCTGTTATGTCATTTATTTGAGCTTGTTTGGGTCCACTTGTTCCACTGAGATAAAATAGTTAATAAAAAAAATTTCACAATGACACTCTATCCTATCAATCGAAGGACAAAAAACTACTGAACTGTTCCAGAAATGTCAAAATGATGTGAATAAAATGCTATTGCCTTTGCAGTCAGCATACAGTATCTTATCTCATTTGAATATATATGTGAGATTTTGGACTTCGCCACTATGATCAGATCATTAAGTAAAGGTCTGAAGGAATGATGCTATGTCTCACAAGTAGACTTAAAATACAAGTGCACGAAAGCTGTTCTGGTGAGACATTTTGGTCAGATATCTTACTAAGGGTCACCTATCTGCAACTGCAGAGATCATGAAACAACAGCCAAAACTAATCTTAGCATTCAAAGCCTTTTTTTCTTGCATTTAAACAAACCGACACACTCCTCTGACTCTTTCATGTGGCTATGCATTTACCTGTCTGCTGGCACCACCACACTACCAAAACCCACTTAGACAGAGCCACTTTAAAGCCTCAGCTGTGGAAAAACTGCATTATTCAACTCTTTGAAAGCACTTGAGCAAAGACAACACCAGCCAAGAGCCAGGAAAAAGCTTTGATCACCTTTCACAACAGTACCAGCGTCTGTGCGGCTAAGAAAACACAGTGTAACATTTATTATGCTGCAGTAAGAAACTCCATTTCCTCTGACTCCTAAAACAAATCATGTCAATGCACAGTTATAAATTCTTGAATAAGCTGCTCACTTACTATGTGAAGAAGCTTCAGGACATCCACAAACCTGATGAAAAAAAAAAAGGGATCAAACATCAGCCGAACATCGGTAGTCTCTAGTGATGTGCATTTCTAGTTCATCATGAAAGCACTCACACTTTCTCCGAGCTCATGATTTCCTGGGCGATGTGCACCACCTTCTTCCTCTTCATCTCGTCCTCTTGCTGCAGGAGCAGAAACACAAACCATCAGGGGTCGCCACAAAAAGTCGCAAAACACCACAACAGCTCGATGTTCACTCACAGGCTCATTGCAAATCACCATGGTTGCTGGATTTAACACTATTAGCTTTCTGAAAAGCTCAGGCCTCAAAGCAGAGCAGCAAACCTTCCTCCTCTCTCCATTTGCCTCCTCTTCCAGTCTCTTTCTGGTGCTGAACAGTAAGGTGGGCGGTCTCTCAGTGGCTTAACTTGGACAGTGGCCTTGGCCCCTGCTTGACTGAAATCCCCCTTCTGGCCCTATCAGAGCCTACATTAGTGATACCGCTAAGCTTTGAGAGGCATCAGACACAGGTGTTGACAGTACCATGCAGAAGGTCAAGCAGGACAAAGAAAGAATAAACAAAAAAAAACTCGTACAATCATTGAGGGAGCTATTCCTGAACCCGCAGCCCTTCTGTGTTTGCTCACCACCCCCCTACCCTTTTAACACACACCCACTGTCACAAGCAACCGACACACTTGGCTGCATGTGTGGACACTGATAGAAATGTCCATTGTGACATGTAAATGCTCGAGTTCTGAAAAAAGCCAAGTAATATTTTCTGTTAAAGTCACAGTCTGATCACTTAGGATCAATAATTCTGTCTTATTTTCCCCATTTCTTCAGTGATTAAAGCCACGATAAACACATATTTGACAGTTATTCTCTCTGCTTTGACATGCCAAGATGCTTTGACATGCTGTTAAATGCATCCAACTGGGAAGAAAAACCATTATTATCCATGTTGAAAGCAACAGAAATAAATCAGATAATAAGTGAAATGTCATCTCTAATATCAGCTAATGAGCAATTGTCCCTGTTCAGGCGGTTATCCTGCCAGATGAACAAAGTTCCCAGCATGAGACATCATTTTCACACATGCATAGGCCATCACAGAGTCCTTAGTGAAGCCTTAACTCCACTGAGACTCTTTGGCATCTGACAAACAAAACTTCACCCTGTAGTCTGACTCTGCTATTATCAGTGTCTTATAATAACAAAACAGTCCTGAGCATGACTAAATGTGACTTTGCAGGACTTAATAAAACAATGCCAAGCTGTAATCAAAGCTGAAGGTGGTTCAACAAAATATTAAAAGTGTGTGATTTCAATTAGGCTGATGGATTTCCTGGAACTCCATTTGTCCTTGGAACTAATTTTTTTCCTTGTGAATGGGTGCTTTATATTGGGATTTCTTCTCTAGTTTGTTGGCTGTAGTCAACCAGTTAAAATGGTAACAAACACAGATACATATACTTTCCATTCAGCCATAAATGGTAATGAGCCACACTTAGAAAGTGCCTTTTAACTTTATCTATGTCCTACAAAATGCTTTACACTGCATTTCTCATTCATATTTTCTGACTTGCCACTCATTAAGATTTCATGATTTGCCTCTGTACCAATCCTGAGAACATTACAGGGATCAAATTAATCAAAATAACTATTAGTGACGAAAAGCAAGTGAGGGCAACTTCCACTTAGATTACATGTCTGCAGGTTATTTTATTTTACAAATAGGTACTGATTTATCTTTATAAACTTTATTTAAATTGACCACATTTTTAAATGAGCATCATCACAATGCAAAAACGCTTTAAGACCAGCTTCATATCAGCTTCACATTGGCTACCTTGAATGAGCATCATCATTTATGCTAGGGTATAAAAACTAGCTGCTTAATGATGACACATGTCTCATAGTGTCATCTACAGCAATGCTTCTCAACCCTGGTCCTTGGGGACCCCGGTTCTGCATGTTTTAGATGTTTCCACCTCCAGCACACCTGTTTCAAAATCATTGAGCTGCTCGTCAACTTCTATAGTAGCCTGGAAATGAACCAGTGGAGTCAGGTGTGTTAAAGTATGTAAACATCTAAAACATGCAGGGCAGGGGTCCCCGAGGATGAGGACTGAGAAACACTGATCTACAGTTTTGGTAATGTGGCAGATTTTTTTTTTATGTATTACACATTTATGTATGTACCCACACATAAAAAAACAAACCTTGTACTATGATGGTGATCAGTGATGATGAATGCTTTTCTGTTCATCTGGTCAGCTGTATATAACATTTCACATCTTATTTTGATTTAGTATGGTTGATTTTTGATTTGTACAATTCCATGTAACATTCATGTAGCTCACGTTACGACTGGCCAATTTTTCTATCTTCACTTTTAATGGCATGTCAACCATAAAACACACAAAAACTGTTTATTTAGGACATAAAATGAATCAAATTTTATGATTTTTAGTGATTTCTAGAAGTTTTCCTGAGCCCATGCAGTGATTTTTAGCAGACAGTCATACCAGTTTTTAATTCAGTACTGCCTGAGGTCTGAAGATCACCAGCATTCAGTTTTGACTTTCTACCTTGTCCTATGCACACAGAGATTCCTTCTGATTCTCTGAATACTTTGATGATATTGTACACTGCATATGGTGATCTTTGAAATTTTACATTGAGGAACATTTTTCTGAAATTGTTCCACAATGTTTTGACACAGTTTGTCACAGATTGGTGTCAATTTTTACATCTAAGAGGCTCTGCCTCTCTGAAATGCTCTTTTCATACCCAGTCATGTCATTGCTAGTTAACCTAATTATCCCTCAAATGCTCCTCCAGTTGTTTTAGATTTGTGACAGTTACTTTTCCAGCCCTTTGTTGCCTCCTGTTTCAATTTTTTGACATGTGGCTGCCATCATATTCAAGATTACATCTGATATGTTGTTAATGTTCTATTGGGAAGAAAATATTCCCATAACATATCCGATTTATAACATTTTATACAGTGTCCAAACTTTTTTGGAACTGAAGTTGTTCACAAATGTATCAGAATTTATAAGCTGATGTTTGGTTTGTTGGTTATTTGTCAATTTGACTGTGTGTAAAGGGAAAATTTGATATTTCATGTCAGTTTTTCTAAATGAATATGTATGATTTTTAGTTGTTTCTTTCACAGAAAAACAACAGAACACAGATTATTTTCCTTCATGTTTAGTATAATGAGTAAACGCTGGTTCATACTAGACAACTGACAGTATAAAAATGTAATTGAGTTTTATTAGCTTCAGTGTCGTCAGGAACTGGCAACTTTCAGCTTTAACTTATTACTTTATTACTTTGTAGTGAGTCAGCAAACTGCTGAGTCATGGCTGAATTCCCCTTACGTTACGGATGGGTTTAAATTGCATTACCTGTCTGTCTGCCTCGTCCAGGTGCTCCTTGCTGGAGGTGGAGCTGCTCTCTTCTTCATCTGAACTATGCATCTCCTCTTCCTCAGAGTGGACATCCTGCTTCAGCCAGTCACTGTTTGCAGAAACACACAGAGCAGATGAAACTGATTTTAAAGCTTTTCTTAACAAAGAATGCTGATATCTGTGAAAGAGAAGTCATGGCACAAAAACACTCCCTGGACAAATAAAGATTAAACTAGACTTGTGCCACTTAGAGGACTTTATCACAAACTTTATTGGTAGAATTATGTGAGTCAACACGAGACCAAAACTCATTCAGTGCTCTTGTGAAGCGGAATATGCTCATGATTGCTCTTGGACAGCATGTTAGGAAGTCAGGAAAACCACAGACAGGAGGACTGAGTAGAATTTTGATTTCCCTGGAAAAGACTGTTACAGGAGAAATTTACAGCGCAAATATACAAAATGGTCACATCTATAAACAAAAGAAACAGAGGAAATCTAAACAGTGGAGGTGTTCCAGATGGGTCAAAGTGAAAATTGTCCTTTTTTTTAAAAAACTTTTAATATAATAAACCTGTAAGTGCACAGCAACAATCATAAGTTGTTAAATGAGTTGAAATAATAAGCTACTGAGCTATTAACCAAATTAACAGCTAGTTAGTTGACTTATCCAGTTTTTCTTCCACCCAGTGTGTTATCAACCTTGCCGCTGGCAGTGAAGAAACTGGTAGGCTTGGGTCTGCCCACAAACACGTCGTCTGCCAATTCAGTACAAGCAGCAACATGTGTTTGTGTCACTAATGTTTTGATCTGGATCTCTTAGTCTTTTCTGCAGCATAAAGCTGTCTGATTTCAAGCTGATGCGTCAGAGTTAGTGTCTTCATTTCCTCTCGTCCAACATACACCTCCACAAGCGTGGTGATGAGAACGAATACTAAATAAAGATGGAGGAACGTTTCCTTTCACTCTCATCAGCAACAGCCCACTTGTTCCACTTCCTTGCTTTCTTACGTGTCTCTTTTACCTAAAACCCCCAAACAAGCTCAGAGTTTCTTCTTTTTTTTCTCAGCTTCTTTGTCCCTCATGCTCTGTCTGTAGTCGAACACTCCGGTGTACTGGATCAGGCACAGAGTGCCACTTGTTTACAGCCCCGGGGATACTTACATAAACTTAACAGGCTCAAATGCCTAGGAAACACAAGAGATTCACTCGCTGCCTCTTTCTCCTCTTCAGCACACAAACACCCGGCTCTGCATACCAGACAGAATTAAGAAGCAGAGCACATCTTAAATGTTTAAACGGCTGATTTCACATCCGTGTACCTCAACATCGACCTCTGACATCATCATCTGTTGCATCCTGGTATGAGCAAAAAAAGCAGGAAATCGCAAATATGAATTTGTGATGGAGTAAAATAAATGAGTGATTTACTGGATGAAGCTTTTTTTTAGCATTTAATTTTCTAGGTAAGAAAACAAGCTCTGGAACAGAAAACTGGGGGGGTGGAGGACTATAGTGATAGGAAAATTAAAGTAAAATCCAGAGAACTCTGTTTAGAGCAGGTGTAGCATTTTCTTAATGCAGAAGAACTTTAAAGCTAAAAAAGGAAAGATTTTTAATGTTTTAATGTAGAATAATCAGCATTTATAAATGCAGTCATCTTCAGCACAGGAGGACTGAAAGGGGGCTTTTTTATAGAAAAAAAAAAAAATTATATTTTACAGTCTTGTTCAAAAGAACAAACAATGTTTTAAATTTACATGGCAGAATACCTGAAAAAACATTAGTTCAACTAAAATCTCAAGGCTTCTTTTTTATTAAAAGATAGAGCCATATCTTTATCAACTCTTGTTTTATTTCTAAAATTCTACATTTCATGATTTTGCAGCTTTTAAGTGGAGTTTTCTGCAAACTCTAAAGCTTTAGTTGGACATTATTCGGGATGAAAACGACTCTCACAGCAGATGATGAGGTTAAGAAGAGGCTAAACGCTGTGCGAGGGCGGCCGGGCAGAAGAGGAGGAGGCTGGTGGTTGCTGGAGGTTTATTTTCCCTGTCCTAGAGAGCCATGCAGCATTTCTGTGATTCTCAGACATTTCCTGCTACGGCCACTGAAAATAACCCACAGGAAAACAGGCCGACCTGCTGCACATCAAAGCTCTATTCAAATCCAAAGCCACGGGCTCAAAGGCAAACTTTCACGCCCCTAAAAATAGAAAAACTGCTCGTATCACCTGTGCAACCTGTCGTCAGAAGTGTTCCCTCAATGTAGCTGTGGGTCACCTGTACAAACAGGGCAGCAGGAGGAGCTAAGCGATAAACAACAGGAACTTCTACACATACTGGAGCACCATTGTTAATAAACACTTTTGTCTTTTGTCTGAGAATGTCCTACAAAGTGCTTTACAATGTGGTTCTCATACAGGTTTTCTGACATCCAGTATGTTGGATACAACCTTAGCCTTTGTACTAATCCTACTGACATTAAAATGATGTATTAAATAAAAATAACAAGTTTATTACAGGTGAAAACAAATAAGAGCTTCCATTTGGATTACACATGAGCTGCTTATTGGCTCCAGATTGTTTTGTTCCTGAAATTTGTACTGATTTAGATAGAAATATTTACCATATTTTCACATTTAACTCTTTGGTAATTTTCTCATCTTTACTTTTTTCATGTCCCTTTAGCAACAAATCACACAAAACTCTTTCTATTTAAACCCTAAAACAAAGTCACAGATTATATTTTTAGTCATCTGTTGGAATGTTCCTGAGCCCATGGAGTGATGCCCAATGGAGAATTACATCTGTTTAAAATGCAGAGTCAGCCTGAAGATCTCAAGTGTTGAGTTTTGACCTTCAGCCTTCTCCATGCGTACAGAGATTCCTCTTGATTAACTGAATCGTTGGATTATATTATACACTGTAGACTGTGTGATTTAGAAATAAATCAGATAATAATAATCATAATAAAAAAATAAAAAAACACATGCATAAGTAAGTCATAAAAGCAACACACCAGGTTCACTCAAACCACAATATACGTACATAAACCTGCCCATACTTATTACTATCAGTAATAAAAGTTATAATTTATCATAATTTCAGTTCCCTGTCGACTCTCTACTCTAATCACGCTTAAAAATAAACAAACAAACAATAAAATATGCTAGAAAACAATGAGCATACCTTTCATACTCATCATCCTGGGATCTGTGATAGGGATCCTGAACCTCATAGATGTCTGAATCGGCTGCATCCGGGTCATGTGGCCAGCCCAGCCTCGCACTGTGAAACGGCAGGTTCATATACTCTGGGATCTCCTCATACAGCGGCACGTTCTCGTACTCCACCAATCCCTCTACACCTTCTCCACAAATGTCAGCCTCCCCGATACAGCTGTTGGGCCTCTGCAGGCTTTTCTCCCCCCCGTTTGACTCCACACTGGTACAGTCCAGCGACTGCCCTCCCTTGGCCAGCAGCTTTGGCAGCATTTTTACTGACAGCCGGAGCTCCAGCAACTTACGGAAAGAGAGGCTCCTCTTCTGCGAGTTGACCCGGGTTGCCAGGTCAGCTGCTGAGAATGACTGCGCTCTCTGCTTGCCCCCCAGCATCGGGGCTCGGCTTTTGGGTGGCATGCTGCTCCTGGTGGGCATCTGTCGGCTGAAAAAAGTCACGCAGGGTCGCGTGAAGCGCCACGTGGTCTTCTCCTGAGGAGGAGCAGGCAACTCCCTCATGGGGGTGTTGCCGTGTGGCGGAGCAGGAGGGCAGATGGAAGGTGGAGGAGGTGTTGGCAGGCTGTGTCTCTGAGGTTTTCTAGGTGGCGCCCTCGGTGACTGCTGCTCGTCAGCGGAAAAGGCCTTCCTGGTGCTGGCTAGGGGGGGCTGACAGCCGAGTTTGATCTGTTTGGGGAGGCTGTGGGTGATCGGGTACCGCTCAAAGTCACCGTACCCATCTTCCTCATCATCTTCAACCTCTTTACTCTGGCTCACTGACTCAGGTTGTGTGAGTAGATCTAAAGAGTGGGAGGTGTTTTTGTTAAGGACTGTTCTTTGTAAACGAGGCGAGAGGGAAGTCTGACGAGGAGGGGGCACAGGTGCAATGGTCTCATTATCTTCCAAATCTGAGTCCTTCAGGGATGGGTCATCACCCTGAGTGTCCTGTTTGAGTTCCTCACTCTCTGAACTGAGAGAAAGAGTCAGTTTTCCCTCTGCTTCCTGCGTTTTACACTGTTGTTTTTGTTCCTCTGCGATCTGATCCTGGGCACCTCCCTCCAGCCCATCCTGCCTCACCAAGGCTGGCTTTTTGAGCTTACGTGGGTGAGGGACTGGTAGAGGCTTACTGGGAGCAGCAGGGACATGCAGATCGGGGTGAGACCGGGTAGGAGATGTTTTACTTTCCACCTGAGAGTGTTCTGCAGAAGACTCATGAGGAGTCACATTTGACAAGACGTTGATGCTGCCTGCAACATCACAGGCTGACTTAGAGTCTGATATTTCTATGCTTTGGACTTCTACCAGCACATCTTTTGAATCAGGCTCAGCAACAGTATTTTCTGAAATTTTCTCCTTCAGCTCCTCAGTCCTCTGCACCTCTTTGTGTCTATGTCTTTGAGGTTTATCCCTGGGCTTCTTGGTAATCCATCCACCTTCACCCTTATCAACAGTTGCACCCACCTCCTGGTTTTCCTTACTCTCCTGCGGCCTCGTCTCAACAAATCCCTCTGTGGAAACTCCGTTCTGCAAAGGCTCTTTGTGAAAATCCCCCTCTGTTTCAGTTGTATTTCCATTTTCCAGAAGATGACACAGGGAACAGTTCCCGTGCCCACATGAACAAGTGGGAATGATGTAATCCGATTTAAGTCTGCTAGTCTCTGATAAAATCCCATTCTTTGAGTTGAGAAGAAAAAGGTTATCATTTAAAGTCTCCTGCTGTTCCTGAGACTGATTAAGGGATTCAGCTGGTTTGGGTGGCGGGGGTGAAACAGAGGGAGAGCAGGCTGAGGATCTGGGGATGCATGGCTTGGGGGCGACAGCCGGTTTTTCCCTCTTGAGAGTAGCAGGAGAACGTTGGGAGATTGCTGAAGACTGGGAGAGAGGGCCAGGTTTGGGGGCAATGGGTGGGGGAGAGGGTTTGGTTACGGCAGGGAGTTTAGGTTTAGGAGCTAATGGAGGCTTCTTCACACCTGCACATAAAGATGGGAAAGAAGAAATATAGAGAAGTAAGTAGTTAACTCACCCTCCCATTAAATGAATCATGCAGTAGCTCAAGAAATAAAGCCATGCTTCTTCCCCCGCTTTCTCAAATATAAGCACAGACAGCTGCAAGAAGGAGTTTAGGTTTGAGTCAAAAGGCCAATCTGAGGGTCAGAGGGGAAGAACGGAGGATTTGAGTAATGTGTGATAGGAATTTAGAGATCAGAATTTGGACTCCCTCTCTGACAAACTGACAACACAAGGCTTGCTGGTTTCCATTATACAGTATATAACTGATAACTGAGTACTAGTGTTACGCTCCACTTATTACAGCAAAAGCAAAGCAAAATGGGATAATTTAATTCAGTTTAACATTTAAATGTACCCTCACTCCTGTTCTGAAGAGAGTCTGGCATGTCTGGTATGCCTAGTTCATCGCTTTTTTTTTTTTTTTTTAAAGCTGTACAGATAAGTGATAAGTTTTTTTCCCTGGATTTCCTCCTCGTGGTCCAATTTGCCTCTCTGTAAACAATTTAGGTTATCTCTTGATAAGCATATTCCTGACAGAATGTACTCCTGCACTTCTATTGATTAAAATAATGTTTATGGTATTTTAAGTGGATGTCTAACAAGTAAAGCTAAAGTGTCATGTTCTTTTTTTTTCTTTCCACAAACATGAGATTAGGAATTAAGGACACATTCTGAATCCCAATGGGAAATAACCTAGTTAAATAAATAAAGGGTAAATAAAAACAGGGGGGGAAAAAACGGCCTCCCACTACTAAAATGCTGTGAATTCAGATTGTAGGCCATATTTTCCGCTCTCCTGGCTCAAACTGTTGGCTAGCCGACACCACGAGAAGTGGAGTCATCGAGCGGATGTTTCCGAAAAGGACAACAACTAAAAACCGCTCTGCCCCCAGTGCGTCCTGCTCTGCCTCTGAGAACTCCGTTAAAAACGGATAAATATAAAGTTTCCTGTAATAAAAACGCGTGCACTTCCGTAATAAGTCTGCAATTAACATTTCATTCTGATCGCTAAGAGTCAAGGTTCAATTCATCAAAATCCAAGTGTTGGAAAGCTTCAACTTTTACCCAAACTAACAACAAAATCACTGGATGGCGGTGGGACAGCCTACAACTACAGCAGGATACTGTTCATTTCTCCTACCTATAAGCCGAATTTGCCTTTATATGTTAACACTATACAATTAATAAAACAAGTCTTTTGATATTTAAAATCCTAGATATAACCGAATAGGCTTAATTTTTTTATTTTTAAAGGAAACTGACTTTATAAAAAGCAACCCAGAGTATTTGCAACTGAACATTATCATTTGGTGAAACAAATTCGCCGTGTTAATCCTAACAGATGTTAACAGTTATATTTAATATGTAAAACATGGCAGCGTGATATAAAGCCCTTCTTGGTGCGTTAACAGCAGGACAGATGTTTCAAGACAAAGGATTTAACCCCCTCCAGCTGCAACAGACACAGTTACAAACAAGTACAAAGGAAATTTTGATTGAAAACTATGACTACGTTTTCAGAAAGCACTAAAACTGAAGTCAGAACCGTTCACTTTCATATTTTTTGAAGGCTGTTATTAAGAAAACTGTAATTAACTGTGGCTGGGTAAAAAATAGAGGGATGCTATCGGCCGTTTCCACGTTGAAAATACTCTTTCCTTATATTTACCATGCATAAACTAAGTATTTGTATTGAGTTTAACTATCCACGACAGGATCTTGCACAGCAGGATTTTGCTAAGGTAAATTAGCTCCTACACGACACAAACCTGTGCTCATGACTCCCGACTGGCTCCTTTCTCCATGAGTAAATTTACTTTCAATGGATTTGCGAGAAAATCCGCCTTTTTTTCTCCTTCGATACCATTGTCAAAGTGGAAATCACTTCATGGGGGAAACAAGTAGATCCACCACCCTTTTTCCTTATCTCGCCAACGGATATGTGAATAAAGTCTGTCCGCTAGATACTTTCAGCATTTTCGAAGTTTTCAGCTACAGTGCTTTTCACAGCAAACAAAGTGGGATGCAACTAACAAGGCACTTCCGGTTATTCATTTATAAGTAAATCTATTGTCGAATAAGATATATTTGATTTATTGGAATGTGTTATACAGCACATATGCGAGGATACACTTAGTGTTCATTATATTTTAAATTGAATTTAGATTAAATAAATGCTATGTTGTATGTAAATCATTATCACATAAAAGGTATTAACAAGTGGAGCGTTTTATTTTGAAAGCAGTTTCCGGTCATGTTGGGGTTATTTTCGTTAACATTATGCTCCACATCCTTGCTCGGCTTTACCAGACAAGTAATGCTACTGCGTCTCGTGGCCACTTGGGGCGCTCTAAAGCTTCTTACATACTCCGCGAGAAGTTTGTGCTTGTTCTCAAGAACAAAGTTCGCATTGGTCCGGTCATTTCATACTCCATGAGATGCCTCGTCCACGACGGGGCGGGGAAAACTGCAGGGGGTATGTCTGTGTTTTTGTGTGCAATGAACAGGTAACCAGATCTTTTCATATTTAACAAACTTCGTCCACGGCAGGGCGGGGTTGTGCATGCAGCGGTGTCCATATCTTTAAATCCCATGTATACGTTTACGCATACACTCACTCCGATCAGCTGTTCATCAGAATGATCCCTTCAGCCTCCCATCAGGAGAAATGCGGAAGCCACAACTCTCCGTTTCATTCTTTTCCACGTTAACCACGCCCACCTCAAATGTCCGACCAATCACACGATACTTTTTGGAGCTCCACGAGAAGAAAGTTTTACTCGGCCAATCACGTCCGCGAGACCAAAATGATGTAATTTTGTTCTCGTGGCCTCATTTATTTTATTTTCCATTTATTAAATGTGAATAATCTTATGATGACGCTTTTACTGTTAGTGATGACAACATTTTGTTCGATAATTTACTGGTTTAACTGATTAATTACAAGTGCAGACATAGAGGTTTGTTGCATCTATCTATCTATCTATCTATCTATCTATCTATCTATCTATCTATCTATCTATCTATCTATCTATCTATCTATCTATCTATCTATCTATCTATCTATCTATCTATCCATCCATCCATCCATCCATTCATCCATCCATCCATCCATCCATCCATCACAGATTCTTTATTAGGTCTCAGCACCATCATGTCCCTGAGCCAGCAACTGAGGACCAGGCTGCTTCAGGGTCAAATGGAAGGTAAGTGCATTTCTTGACTAGCGACTGCTAGTTAACATGCAGACTTTATAAATCATGTTTCCCTCAGTATCAGACTTGTTCTGTATAACATAAAAACATGCAAGTATGAACACATTTGTGATGGAAAAGTTGTAAGACATGAACTTTAGTCCATATACCCGAGTTGTATAATTTTCTTCTGCATTTAGTATTTTGTTTTTGTGGGATTTGTGAGGATACCTCTGCAATCGTCCTGTTGTCATGGAAACGGTTTTACTCCGTTTCAGAAAAGTCAAATTAGTAGGGGTGTTACAAACATTGATCTGCATCAATACATCATTTCAGTGATCAGTGAGTAAATGTTTATTTTGATATTCTAGTTTCTTCTTGTGATATGAATGGAAGGGATTGTGATATCGCCTCATATTGATCAATGGCTCCTGCATCGAATCTGAATCATATTGCGGTAGAATTTGTGATTTCAGCAAAAAGAAGTAAGTTGTTGATGCATCAGTAATCTGTGGCCATGAGTTAAATTTTCTTTTTTGGTTGATGTCACTCAAAAGGCTCTGTAATATCATATTGTGATCTTTTGATGTACACCCCTACGGATTGTTGGTTATTAATGAAAATGAATATAACTCTTGAAGGAAATAAATGGCGGGTTGTTGTGTAAACTCATCACACCAACATTATTAGCTTATCAAACATTGAGGTGGTAAAAGTAAATATTCTAGTGTATGGCTGTTTTTTAAAATGCAGAGAATGAACCAAACTGGTCACCTGTAGCAGGCAGCAAAATAATGAGCTTTAAATAACTAAAGTTCCAAATAATCACATGCACCCATAGTTTTGTATTAACCAGTTGAAAAAAAAACTCTGATTTTAGAGACATTGAATGTCTTAAGATAATAATAATAATCTCCTTTGTTCCCACTGGCTGAATGGACAGCCTTTAGAGTTGTAGAGGTGTCTTGAGGTATCTCACCATGTTATTGTCATGTTGCCTCGTGTCCAGCATACTGACCACAAATGGCTGCATTAATGTTCGGCCCATTCATGCAGAACCCTGCCTTCCTTTTCTGAAGATCACTTCTTCTCCTGAAGCCACCTTTCTGTACAGCTGGGACAGTTCGTCAGGTCCTAGCACCTTTGACTCTGGAGGCAAGGAAAAATCGAAATCTTATGATGCCTCAGAAGCTGACATTTCCTCCATCTCTGACTGGATGATTCCACCATCATTCCAGGTCTCTACGCCACCCTGTCCCTGCCAGCTCTGCTCCAGCTGGAGGATCAAGGTGTCAGGTAAATGTGAGTCCATGTTCTGCGAAGAATTTTTCTGCTACTGTGAGTATGTAACCTTTAAATTTGGATTTTAAGGAGACGCTTACCATTTCTGTCCCTGTTTGAATGCCTGTTCTGGACTGGTGCTGAACTGGTACCGACTGCTCCCTGCCTGAATGTAGTCCTACTGGAACAGACTGCAGTGTCCCAGCAAGTCCAACCAAGAGTTTGTAAGTTGAAGTAAAAGCTTTTGTCTCTTTTTCTTTTAACATTCATTGTCTTTAGCAGCTCCCTCCACCCTTTGTTCCTCCCTTTTTTTAAATTTATTTATTTATTTTTAAACACATCTCGGCTTTATGATTTGTTCTTTAATGAAAACTCTGGGCCTTCCTTTATATTAACTGCCTGTTTATCCTAGGTTTATCCTTTTTTTAAAGCGTGGATTAACCAGCTGCCTTATCCCTCTGTGAATTCTTTAATATTTAAATCTCAGAAATGTCACCATGTGTGTCCTCAAACCTCAATAAAATGTTAACCAGTTGAGCACATTTTTTAATAATAACTTAAAAAAAAACAAGTTACTGGATGCCAAAAGAAATACAAATGTAAAAGAGGATGAAAAGGTAACATGAGGCAAAATAAACTGAAAGGACGACGATGATTCTCATTAAGATGAGCAGCATTATCACAATCAATCTTTCTCACACTGCATCTCATGTGGAAAAACTTTACTTTAAATTCTGTAAAATATTAAACACACCAGTTTTTGCCTGTAGACTCAACCCCATCATCTTCCTCACAGGTGCCAGGTCCAAACCTTCAAACAGCTCATCATCGCTCTCTGAGTCTCAACAGAAACAAACATTTAAAACTAAAATCAGCCTACAAAGACTAAACCAAAGCCACGAATGATAATGATCAAAGAATTGGTTCAAAACACTTGAATGTTGGGTTAGAAATAAATTCAATAAGAAATCTGCACATAAGACTGTAAATATCAGTCAAAGCTGCACTAAGATTGGACATCTCCATCATCTCAAATCTGGTCCCTAGAAAATCCAGAAATCACCTTTTAATTTAAGGTCCAGAAGAAAATTTCACTCTGGTTTCTCCAGCTTAACAAACATTCAGGATATTTAGCTTTTTTTTGTATGATATCCAAATGAAGCTAAAGTTCAATATAACTTTTACAAATGAACTTAATTAGACTTTCTCTTACTTTTAAACACACATTTAATATCTGTTCAATATTTAGTATTTATTAGCTTTGAGATTACCAAGGTTTTAATATTGACCCTGCGAAACTTTTTATTGACTCGATTTTCATTATGTTCATAAACCGACATTTACTGTTTTAATACATCCCTTAATTCTGCCGCATATCTGTGAGACTGAGTGAGGGAATCGAAAGTAATTTCCAAAGGCTTTCCAGAGCTGTTCTTTTGCTTTTACCACACAGTTGAGTTATTAAGCATCTTAAATACAGCAGTGGCCCGTTTAAACACGGATACGCCACTAGCGACTGGCTTGACCGCAGTACGTGGATGAAGCTTGAACACGACAGGTGTTGTGTCATAAAGTGATCGTCTGCCAGAAACTGATTAGACGGCCGCGGGAGCGCGCGCAGCCTTTTAACACCATAGATATCAACAATAAAGATATCTATGGTTAGCGACGTGTCGCTCCGTTTCTCTCTGTGTCTCTGGGCTGCGGCTGTTCCTTTTGGCATAAAACCGACATAGCACGCAAATGCAAGTGACAGTATGTCTATATTAACAAAAAAGCCTGCTTTTGCAAGTGTTAACGGTTGTTTGTTGTGTGTGTGTGTTGTGTGTGTGTTTGGATGTAATGTGTGCTCAAGATAGTTTCACCAAAACTACATGAAAAAGACGTTCAAGGGGAAAAAGGGAAAGATTGTCTGTGGGGAAAAAAACAGTTATGGGCTTGTTTTACTGGCTGGTTAGGACAGTGCACTTTTACCAGTTTTGTTAAATGACACATCAGCTAGAATGCATAAAGATTAGAAGTCCCTTTGGATTTGGGTTGTTTGACATTAAACATGAAGGCACCTGTATATATGTGTGGTTTCTAAAACGGAAATTTAGTACAACAATAGATCTTCTATAAATATTTCAGGAGTTTCCTGTACACTTCACAAGAAACACTAGAAGAACTACACATAACCATACTCAGCATGCAAATACCTGAGGTTATACAGTGCCACAATAAGAAAATATGACAGTACTTGTAAAGAAGGGTTTTTGGTAGGCAAAAACCACTATTCTGAGGCCTAATTCCACCTTAAAGGGTTTTGGAGTGGATGTAAGGAACTAGTTGGCCAGTAATCTGTAAAATATGTCTTACCTGAATAAACTGTAGCCATTTCAAGGTACAAATTTTGTTTTATTGAGAATTATGATCAGTTTTTGGTAAATTAAGAGGATTATTATGAGGCCTAATTTCACTTCAAAAGGGTAAGGGGGTGGGTGTAAGGTAGTAGTTGGCCAGTAATCTTGAATTAAATCAGACTACTTTAATGTAAACTCTGCATTTTATTGACAAGAAATGTACTGTAACAGATAAATAAATTAAATACGTCATGAACATCTGTGGAAAAGAAACTTTGTAAATCAACGCATAAATCATATACTAATTGGTTTTTACATACTTTAAATAAACAAGCACAGTGAGGCAGCAAAATGCCTAAATATTGTTTCTGATTACAGCACCTCTTTGTCGGCAGCTTTATTTAATCCGTTGAAGCACTTGTTAAAGCAGACTTTCTTTGTTAATATAGACCTACTGTCACTTGATCACTTTATGGCAGGATACCTGTCAGTCCTTTGCCGGTATCTGGTAAAAACCGGAAGTGCGTCATTAGGCTTGTCGTCTAGGAAGCGGTGGTTGGACGACAAAGGCATTGTGGGGATTGTAGTTTTATGTGAAGTTTTAGCTTACCGCTAACTATCAACTTCTCAACCGCTGTCCCTGACTACTGTCGCCTAGTACAACTTCAGAATGCTAAATGGGCTGGGTATCGATGGCGGACAGCAATGACTGAGGAGTTTGACGAAGATGTGGTATTTGAGGTTTGTATTGGCGCCCCTTTTTGCTATCGAAACTTGTTACAGATGCTTTGTCATACCGCTAGAGTTCGGGATAAATTTAGGTGCAACATTCATTAACAAAGCTAGCATAGTGCAAGCTAGTAGGTATGCTAGCATATGTTAAAAAGCCCCATTGCCTGTTGCAGTGGTTTGTGTCTTAAAAAGAAAGAAGGGAAAATCCACATATTTGGCTGGTTGTTTAATGCGTTTCTGCCAAGGAGCTTTGGTAGTCATGAGAGGGGCTGAGCTGTGCTAGTGTGCGTACGGTTATTGGTGTTTCATCATTACTGGACTAGTGGCTTAGAGGTGGGGTGGGGATCACATCCAATGCGTCGGTTCTGAAAAATGACACACTCACTCAGAAACGTTGCTACATCTGGATGGTGACAACATGAGCTGCGATTTCGTGTGACAATGCACGTAAGTGACGTTTATTTATTCATGGAGCAACATGGACATGAAGTTTATTATGTTGAGGTATCTGAGATGCTCTTGTGCATGACAAAAAACACAACAGTGTTCAGTGATGTTTTCCCAGCAACAGAGGATCAGCAGCTGGAGAAAAAAAAAAAATGGGTCAGGCATCCTTTGGACAAAAGCTATCTGCAAACTGCATGACGTATTTGGCTCCGAGATTTCTTTGTAATGCCTAAGAAACAACATTGTCCTTGTTTATCCCTTTCTGAGAAGGTGATATAACAAAACAACTTATTCATGAATGTCTGGTTTTCAAACAGAAAAGGATAATTAAATCAAGTATAAGGTATTGAAGAGGCACAGACAACAGCTAAATCTGTTATCGTGTAAAGACCCACAGTATTTTCCATTCAGAATAGAAAACCTAGCTTTCAGAGATATTGGCTGGTGATAATTATAGTCAAGTCTTAATTTCAGTCAGTGAATCCTAAAAGAAAGTTGACTTTCCCAGCAAATCAGCCACAATTGGCTTTTTTCCCCCTCTGTGGAACAAATAAAGATTTATCTAATCTTCCGATAATCTTCTGTTTCACTTGGGACAAAATCGGGATGATTGTCATCTCATCCACAACCAGGACTGGTGACCTATCTTCATTCATCTCATCCTATTTTTGTCATTCTCCTACTTATTCATACTTCCGCCGCTTCAATTCAGTACGTTTCATGATCTCTCTTTTTCTCCTTTGCAGAACTCTCCTCTTTTCCAGTACCTGCACGATCTAGGGCACACAGACTTCGAAGCATGTCCAACGGCATCACAGGAAGAGGAATATGGTGGGCAAGAGGGAGACCTCACGTCTGCTGGCGAAAATCCACAGAAAACCCCAGTGAGTTTCCATCATCTCCCAAACAAATACCACACATGGCTGACCTAGCAGATAAAAAAACTGCCTGATTTAAGGGAAACATCTGGTTTTGTGCTGTGAATCAGAAGTTTATACAGTCTGTTCTCAACTGAAACAAAGGTTGAACACAGACTTGATAAAAAACAAACAAAAAAAATAAATAAATATGAAACAAAAATGGTATAGTTCATAAATCAGTGTCCATAATCTAAAACTTGGTGTACATCCATCCATCCAGCCATCATTATCCTCCCAATCTTCACTGTTGTCAGTTATTAAAACGCTGTTTATGTATTTGTTCTTCCCACACTTTTTTTTTTAAAGGGATTTTTTGGGCCCTAGTGGCCTTTCTGATGCAGATTCTTGACAGGAGAGGGTTCAGAGAGAGTATGACATGTAGCAAAGAGCTTCAGGCTGGGATTCAAACCTTTAACCTTCAAGTTTCACATTATTAACTTAAAATTAATCATAAAGCAACCATGAAATTGATAAAATACTAATTTAAAGTTGTGCTTACTTAGTAAAAGTTACATTTATACAGTAAAAAATCAATGATTCTTAATAATACTGTCTTTTAATTAAAAAATCAAATTATTTAAATGTAAAATGTCAGAAAAATATCAAGAAATTGACATTCAGCTTGCTTATTTACTCTACCAAATAATCAATAGGACTGAAAAGATTATCTGTATTTCCATTAAAGATGATGGAAACCAATAAATGCTTATCTTTCAGTTGGTAGAACCTGTGCTTGGACCTTTCTTTTCTTTTTGTGATGGAAATGTAACATCTTTAATAGCTGCAGTTCTGTTTATTGATTTGATTTTCTATATATAACTATTTTCTGACATTTTAAGGATCAATAATTAACTGAGAAAAGAATCTGAAGATGAGTATGTATTGAATTGATCATATAAAACTGATCAATGAAAATTAGTGCACCGGGTCAAAAAGGGATGCCCTTAACTTGAACTCATCCTTTGCATCCCAAACTCAAGGAGGTGTGATGGTCCCTGTCAGGCTTGCGTAGTCAGCCAAAAGTAATCGGTCATCCTCGGACTTCTGTGTGAGCTGTTCATGTGTGTGTCGCTTCTGTTGTACGTGGTAAGCACAAACGTGGAAAGAGTAGCTTCCTGCATGCAGATACAGGTACTTTGTCGCATGTTTTCTGAAATAAGACTTTTTAAAAAGTAAGATCTTTTTCTCTCTCACCTCTCTTCTTTGCATTGGCTCTGTTTTTAGAGATTGCTGTAATGTGATTACAGAGACCACGCTGCTTTCTATCTGACGTAATTCCTGTTTCCATGAGCATCCTCATGCAGTCCGTGTGTGAGGGTGCAATCTTCTGATGCTATCATGTGTTTGCTTGTTTTCATTAAGTCCGAATGCAATTGAAGGATTAAAACATGAGCTCTTAGTAGTTCTTGCAAATGACTATAGTTACAACAACCTGTGATTCACTCAGACGAGCAATGTGTCCTGGGAAGCTCTTTGTCACATGACTCAGCTTCCCCTCATTCAGCCTTTTCTTTGCAGCTGTAAACTGTTGTGTTAGCAGGAACTTTCCATGTATGTCACACTTACTCTCTGGTGCGCTGTTGTTCTAAGGAGGATGGAGGATACGAATCAGGCAGAAAAGCTTTTAGGTCGTCCCTTCGTGAGCCATTTCCTGGAGCGACAAAACTGAGGCAGAAACTCCTTGCTCATGTAGATGGGTTGTTACCAGGAAAAGGCAGATTTTGAAGATCAAGGAATGTTTGGAGGCATTAGTCCTTAAGATTTGCAGCAAGTGTAAAAAAAACGTGGTCTAATCTCCCTGCCAGTACTCTCCTACCTTGTTGCAACCTGTGGCTTACATTAGAAGACTTTTACAGCAATAATAACTGACTGCTTGTCTGTAAAGGCTGAAATAGACGTAAGATAAGGTCATTGTACAAAATATTGGCACAAGAAAGATTTCTCTGTTTATGGAATTGCATCCCCAAATTAACATGTTATATAACTGCTATATATTTCATCACATTTGCCTGTTTAAGTTGTCCATGTTGTCGTTAAACTGATAAAACAAATGAGTCTGTAATGCAGTGATGCTTTAACCAGCATGTCTACAAATAGTTGATTTACAAAAGTTTTTTCAAATGATATATTCTTTAAAGTTAATTTCAAGCACAGCCATCAAATGTCCCCTCCTCCCAGTGGCTCCGATGTGAGCCACTACATTTAAAAAAAACTGACGGGTAAAGTGAAATACAATGATGGCTTTGTTGTTAATTTAATGTTCTACTGGATAAGCTTGAAACCTGGCATTCATGGGGATGTTGCTTTGAGATGTGCTGCCCCAAACTCTGCGGATAACAATCAGATTGATGCACCGGAACGAGCTTAATTCATGGAGGCCCCAAACCCACAACCCACAGGATCTAAAGAAGGGATCTTCATCCCAGTCCCAGTGCCAAACACCGCAGGATACTTTCAGGGGTTCCATGTTAGGCCGTGGACTAAAACCTCTGGGGGGTGTTCTGGAAGCATCATACTGTGGTAGATTGAGTGTTCACCTTTGGGCTGTAGGTCATACATGAATATAACACCAGTATAATAATATCATGTCAGAAGACCAGAGAATGAATGAAAATGGCTCATAGGACATTTAAAAATATTCAGGATTGCCAAAAAAAAACCCCTTCTATCAAACTTCTGTCAAATCATAGTAAAATATGTGAACATTATCTCTGAAAAAAGGGACGCAGAACAAGATCAGAGAGGTTTTAGTACAGGCAGTTCAAGGTGAGGACTCCAAAATGGCCATTTTGATACAATTCGGCTCCATTTGCTGTCGACTTCAGGTTTTTAAAAGGTTTACTGAGAAATGTTAATTCTCTTCACTAAATTCAGTAAATTAATGTGCAATTAAGTTTAAATTAAATATCTGATTCTAATGGAAGGCGTTGCATTGTCATAGACCAAACAGGCTGCTGTTAAAGATTACTCCATTTATGAGTTATTGTGCTTCTTACATTCCCAGTAAGTTTATAAAAAGCAAAAAAAAAACAAAAAACATATATGTGTGTCTGAATACTTTTTGGTGACTTCTTCAGGTTGATTACCTAGATTATCCCCTTAAGGTCTTGCGATTTTTATTTAAACTGGGTTTTTATGGATAGAAGTCATGGACCAGCTATTTTGCTGGATCCTTGCTGATGTAACAGGAGAGTTTTTCCTGCTGTTTCATTTGCTACCGGAGTACAAATTGCATTTGCAACTGGTCTGAAACAAGTGTTTACTGAATCTACAGGTATGATTGTAGCCTGGAATGATATATAATTAAATCTTAAGAATCTTAGTTTTCCAAAGGTGTGTTGCTTTGTTGGCTCTTGAGCAAAATACATATTTATTTGTGAAATGATTCAGACAGCCTCAGTGTACTATCGTGTGTGGGCTGCTGTGTTATACGTCACCTCTCCTCTTGCTAACAGTTTGTCTGGAAGCTGCAGTATTCCCTGAAATGGTAGCAGAATACTGATAAGTATCAATAAGGCTAAGCCTGAGTACTATCTGTCGTCTCTATGTGGTATCTGCTACGATTATCCCCTACAAAGAAGACTGAATGGAGTTCTGGCCTACTTCAGTGGCACACATACAGTGTTGTGTGAATTCTCCACCTCGAGGCTCAGTCTCCAATCAGAAATCAATATGACTGCAGCCTGTAGGCTAATGGCACTTGTGCTGTACCCCAACTAGAAAAGAGGTCAGCTTGCTGGCTGCTCAGTCTGGATCAGTGGATCTGCTGTATACTGTTGCACACACTCCTCAAATAAAGTATTCTTTTCCTTTTTTTTTGACACAATTATTTGTTTTTACCTTGTAACAGCTTCAGTTTTAACATGCAAACATGAGTCCTGTTTTCAACAAGTATTTCTCTGATGCCTTTAAACACTGTAAGCAGATTAAAGTTACATAAATCCTGCTCACAATTAAGCATTGCACTGTAAGCTTTTTTTTTTTTTTTTACTCTTTCAGTAAAACTTTGCAGTGTTTTGCAAAACCTGAGCTTTGTTATGCATCCAAACGGGAGTCCCGTGTGAAATGTAGATCTCAGTGGTGACTGCAGCTCTCCGGCTGTTTACAGTGAGAGACCCCGAAGCTGCCATTGCAGACTCTTAGGAAGCAAGAAATAAAACAGAAGTGTGTCTCGAGCCAAAGATGTACAAACATGTTCTCTGGAAATGAATCCATCACATTGAACTTGTTAACTGCATTTTAAAAAGATTCACATTAGTCTTATTGATGCAGAAAATGTGAATGTTCAGTTAAAAAATCTGAGCAGGAATTGAGCTAAATGAAGGCGTTATGTGGTGTTTGCACCACAGACCTATATAAGCCTTGGTGGGGGTTAAGTGTTTCACAATCAGACATTGCACACATTGTTGTTGCCTGAAAGACTGTTTCCTGGGATACCCCTTTTGAGTGCGAGTGAGTATGTTCACTTGTTGTTGGACTTATAGCTCAGGGTCTCACAGCAAACAGGTGATCGATTTAAGAATATTTTCATTTTAATTGAATTGTCCTGTGTGGCTTGCAGGGAGGACGTTTACGGAGACTGGTTGAGACCTTGTGGACATGGAGCCATTTTCACCAGGCAGCTGCATCTCATAAGCTGGAGCAACAACTGGTAAGTGAAGGGAAAACTAGCTCTGAAACCACTTGCTTTGCTGTTTTAATTTTTAACCCCCTTTGTTACATTTTCCTCACCTGCTCATAGGACAGCATGTTTGGCCAGTATTCGGTGAGATGCATCCTGGACCAGGACATCCTGCTGCAGGAGGACGTGGAGCTTATCGAGCTGTTAGATCCGAGTCTGCTCACCTTCGGTTCATCGCCTTCTGGCTCCCCCAGCCAAACAAACATCTTGCCCAGGCCGACCCTCATCGCCAGGCCCTCCCTATGGTACGTAGCATTGTTGCAAATTATTCTGTTAAGTTATCAAAACACCAGAAATTATTTTAAAAGTGCAGATTTTAATATTGTTTCTTTTTTTAGAGCTCCTTGGTGTCTGTTTTTAGGTTCTTTGTCCACTTTAAACCCCACATGACTATAAATTTTGAACACAAACTTAATTACCTGAAGTTATTCGCTTTAAGATTTCTGTCCTGGATCTATTTTTTAATGCTCCATGCATGGCATAAAAAGCTGGTTTTCTATGTGCAGTTCTTCATTTAGCATTTGAGTCTTGCAGTTTCCCTTTATGTTTACATTATGCTGACCTGTAATAAAATCCAAAGAATGTCAGAAGTTGTTAAACAAATTCTTGGTTTATGATTGACCACCGTGACCAATCCTCACTTTTCCTGTGACTGCAGTAACTTTATCCAACCCTGATACAGCTGTGTGAGGTTGTACATTAACAAAGGATCACATGCAAGCAAAATACATCAAGGGGCTTTAAAATAAAAACAAGGAAAACATTCGTCTCTAGCAAACAAAAAGCTGTTTCAAAGTCATAGTAGATGTTTGATATTCTTCCCATGTCTAATAAATTGATAATGTCGTGACAATTATCCACTCTAGCCCTGGTTAAGATATTTAAGAGTTAAATCCACTTTCTGAGAACTCAGATCTTAATTTTGTCCTCTCTCAGGGATGGTGCAGGGCTGGTGGTACTGGCTGCGGTGCTGCTGGGACTTTGCTCCTCATCTGAAGGCCTTTGGACACTGGTAGCTGCTCCATGGGGCCTGGTCGTGCTTGGCTGGGTGGGACTGAGGGGGGTCACGCTGTGGAGAAGAGGCTGTATGCAGAGAGCTGTACACAAAAGGGCCACACAGCTCCAGACTCTGGTCCACAACAGCAAGACTCTGACCGGACTGTCTCGCAAAGCCTTGCGTCTGGTTCAGGAGACTGAGGTCATCTCCAGAGGGTTCACCCTGTAAGTGTGCTCCTTTCACACCAAACCACCTGACACCTCACCCCACATAATTTATATTTTTCACTTTTTTATCTGTTTACTGTTCTTTGATCAGCTGGTTGTGTTTGTTTTGGGCTGTTGCTGTTTGTGTGTGTTTGTAACTGTTTCCATCATTATATATGAATTACTTGGTAATTGAAAAGTGATACCACTCACATACCTGTATATAAAGCTACAGTTAGCATCTAGTTACCTTTGCTTTGCATAAAGTCTAAAAATCTCCTGGCCTGGTTTTGTCCACAGGTAACACAATCCTAAGCTAAGCTAAGAGGCGATTAGCCTCCAGGTTCTTTTATATCTCATGTGCTTTTACAGCTTCCTGTTTTTGTTGATGCGTCAGTGTGGCGTTCACGTCTAGATGTGTTGTCTCTTGTGTTGTCCTTGTTGATGTGGTGTTCAGTGTTGTGTGTGCCCCCCTGCCTCTTTGGGACGTCTCCACAGTTGTATCACATTTCACTTGTCAAGTTTGCTCGACAGGGTGAGTGCGGCCAGCTCCTTTAGCAGGGCGGCGCCGGGGGTGGTGCCACGAGGCCAGCAGCTCATCGGATTGAGGAAGGTCTTGTACCGGGCGCTCCGTTCAGCCTTCAGAGCCTCTCGTAGGGCCACCTGTCACATGCTCAAGGCATATCCTTTAAATGAATAAGTTTGTCAAAGATGTCTATTAATCCCTTAATAAAAACTATATACTTATTATGTATTTGCAGAGGTGTCCCTAGCTTTTTTCATGTGTTTGTTCAGTTTCCATGTGTCGTACTGCCCCCAACGGATGTGTTTTTTTTGGGGGAGGGGGGGGATCCTTATTTGTTGGTATTTAAACCATTTCCCTTTCTGTTTTGCATGTGTTCTCATATCTGAACTGTGCTCACATTTACCTTTTTTAATCCTGTATGGTCCATGTATGGTCATGCAAGACTAAAAAGTGCTTGAAATTTGATTGGGGAGGAATCAAATGATTCTCCAGTTCAGTTCAGAGCTAAAGATCTAAAGCAGCTATGCTCAACTTTGTCTAAGTTATGACTCCCTGGTCATAACCCACACCTAGGACAGATTTGTGCGTGCACTCTTTAACAGTCACAGAAAATTGATTAAAGTCCCTCTAAAATATGTTAGAAAACTTCATAGAGTTTTATGTATTTATATACAATAGGAAAGATTTGCTGTGCAAACAGTTCAACTGATGCATTTATTGTTTTCACTCAAGTGTTATGCATCTTTAACACCTCCTAACGTTCCCTCTAAACTCTGAAATTGACAATGTGACCAACTACGTTTGTGCAGTGCCTCTGAAGGAGCTGGGGCTCGGCCTGGGGATCGAGCACCTGGGTGACGAGCAGGCTCAGGAGCTGACAGATGACTACAGCCTTCCTGCCCTGAAGGTAAGACCCGAGGCTTAAACGTGGAGCTGCTGGGAATGTAACGAAAGGACAAAGGTCAGAGAAATGGAATATGTAGGAAAGATAAGGAAATACTAAATGAGTTATGGTCAACCTGAATCTGACTCTGCTGCTTATCTTCAAGTGCATTTAATCAATTTTCGACAAGTTGTTATCTTTCTTAAATAGTCTTTGGATTTAAGTAGAGCAAGAACTTATTAATGCTTTGACCACAGCTTGACTTTTGAAGCAAAGAACCTAAACAAAAGCAACAGCTAAAAGACCGTCAGAGACCAAAAAAGGAAGGAATAGAGGTTTTAATATAAAAAATTAAAAAAAGGTTGTTGTTTTTGTGGTTTATTCTCCCGTAGATGTTGTTCCAGTTGTGGGTGGGACAGAGCTCAGAATGTTTCCGTCGGCTGGCTCTTCTCCTCTCACCCCACCGAATAGAGGAGTCAGAGGAGGGTGGACCCAAAAGAGAGAGGTCATCTCCCCCTCCTCCTCCACTGCACCAATCCATCGGTGCCGTAACTGAGCCCCTCCATCACGCTCTCGCCAGCTGTCTTAGCGAAGTTCAGCGCAGCTACGATTTCCACCGGCACTTTGAGATTCAGCCGAGGACGACTGGCTCTGACAGGACGGGGAGAGCCAGGGAGAAATGCCGAGAGCTCAACACCCTGCACACCTCAATCCGAAGCCTGCAGCTGCACCTCAAGGCTCTGCTCAGCGAGTGAGGAGACACACAAACACACCCCTGATCTCACTCCACACCTCATATAAGTATACAATATACAAAAGAAAAAAAAAAACTAAAACCTTAATCTCCATAATTAAAATCCATGCCTTTATCTTATATCATCTATTACATTAGGATGATCATACTGGAGGATGATCTCGAGAAGCTGATGGTATCCAAAGAACTGACTGAGCTGACACTTGAAGGCTACCGGGACCTTAGTGACCGGCTGCACCAGCTGCAGCCGCACATGCAAGCCAGCACTGGCTGCTGGGAGGACACCATCAGCCAGGTGGAACGCATGCTGAGACGAGCAAACGCCTATCCAGGTGAGCAGAGTTAAACCCAAACACACATGTAACTACTCCTCATGATTACTTACTTCTCTGTATGAGGTATATCCCCGTCTGAGTTTCACAACCTTGTGTTTTATTAAGCGTTTCCCCAGATGTTGTAAGATGTAAAACAGAAATGGCCTCCTTAAGTAGCACAATTGTTTCATATGATTGAGGATGTATTTTTAGCCCAAGTCTCTTCCTTCCTCTAACATGACTTAAGAATATTTCCAGTCATGGAGGAAGTAGCTCCACCTCAGTGGAGAATAAAAAAATTGACCAACCCGAGCAGTGCTATTAGAATTGACCAAGTTCCAACAACCGAATTGTTCGTTGTTATACCCAGGAAAAGATGGTGAAAACATCTTCACCAGCCGGGTTGCAAATGGGATAAAGTATTTTAATTAATTATTTTGCCCTTTATGTGTTTCATTTGTTTGTTGCTGTGGTTTTGTGTTCAGTTGTTCATTTAAAGGTTTGATTAAAATATTAAATTGTATGTTTTTTCTTAATCAAAGTTGCATAAAAATTAGGCTTTTATGAAAACAGTAAATAAAAAATTGTTCATCAATATACAAACCATTCATAATTGCTAAATGTGGCTAAAATAGAAGCTGTAAGTGATATTAAATGAAGAGCTGTTTGGGAGTTGTAAGAGCCGGCTTTTTTGGGTGGTGTTTCTCAATCCAGGTCATGGACCCCCTGCCTTGCATGTTTTAGATGTTTCCAACTCCAACACATCTGATTCAGATTAATTTTACAGCTTTTCAAATTCTTTACAACCTTATAATGACTCGTTCTTTTAAGTCTAGTGTGTCAAAATATGGGAACATCTCAAACATGCAGGACATAAGTCCCCTATAACCAGGACTGGGAAACATTGTTCTAAGGGAACGAAGCCAAAAAAACAGAATCTTTGAAAAGAGCTGGATTTCCATTACTAGTATAACACCATGATGTTCCACAGTTGAGATAAGGAAAATGCCCCCAGCAATATGGTAGACTACTCCTTTAGTAAAATTGCCAAGTTCCTCTCTATGTCAGGGATTTCAAACTCTGGACCTCAGACGTTTCCCTGCTAGAACACACCTGATTCAAATCAAAAGATCTCCATGTGCTTGTTGTCAAGCAAAAGTCTCTTAGTGATCCATTCATTTGAGTCAGGAGTGTTGCAGCAGGAGAACAACTAAAACCTGCAGGACAGTGGACCAAGAAGTCCATTTGGTGATCCCTGCTATATCTTTTGATGGCATGCCATGCGTAAGTAAGTTTGTAATGTGGTTTGTTTTTGAGCGGGAGCGACTTCACAGTCTGGGTTGCAACCCTTAGCTTATCTCTTCATTCTGTACTTTATAGTGCTGCTGTAAATGGTGGAACGGATCAGTCAGGTTTAACAATGCCCCCACAGTTTCTGACGGTTCTACTCTGTTTGCCAGGGTACAGATTTGCAAGGGCCCGGAAAACGGACCAAATTACACACGTAAAGGATGCAAAAGACTGACAAAATTTTCTATATCCATCTTAACCATCATAGATGGGCCTGTTTGAAAATTTCTCTACACTAAACATTCCTCTGCTGCTCATCTAGAACTTTAAATCCAAACCGTTTCCAATTAACCAAGCCAGTAGCTCTTCTTCAACAACATGCATCCGTGTCCATGCTGCAGCTCAGGGGGGGAGGTCTCTTTCATATAATTTTAACACAACATGAACTCTATATTGGGATGGAGATCGTGGTGTTTAGCTCAACTGGTTGAGCAGCTGATCCATATGCTGAGGCTAGAGCTTCTTAACACAGCTGGCCCAGGTTTGAATCCTGACCTGGGGCCCCTTCATGTCATTCCCAGCTCTCTCTGACCCCCTTTCTTATAGGAGCCACTGTCAAATAAAGGCCACTAGAGCCCAAAAATCCTTTTAAAAATAGTCTAATCTCATGTCTCATGTAAAATGATATCAATATAATTGAAAAAGTTGAGGTATTGCCCAGCCCTCCCTGAACTCACAGTACACCATCTCTGCAGGTAATGCGGAGGGTCTGGAGCAGTGTGGTCCTCCTATGCCTGAAGTTCCTGCTCCTCCTCCATCTTACCCCTTGATCCTGGACAGAGACCCAGTGCCAGAGGAGCTGGTAAGATCACTTGTCCATATTTAAACTGATGACTTGCATGGTATGTGGCTCCAATCAGGAGCTACTTTGGATATTTTCAGAATCAGTTGCCATGAAACAAGTCTTGAATAAAAATTCCAGGAATTTTGGTGATTGCTAGCCTTGTTGTTAGCCTGTCTCTCCGTTTCATCCGAGCAGGAATGGGAGGCCTACGTGTCGGACTCAGACTCTGATGGGGAAGGCAGAGGGTCATGGTCTGACATGTTGTCTCCGGAGGAGCGGGAACGACAGCGGAGGGAGAGGGAGGAGTCTCGTCGCGTCCTGTCAGAGCTAAAAGCTGTTCTGGGCTTCCGTGCGTCCGAGGGGGAGAGGATGAAGAGGAAACAGCTGCTGTTCAATGACCAAGGTCTGTGCTGGTGTTGCAGATATTCTTGGAATGAGGCTGATTTCTCCTGGAATGTCAGGCTCTTTGTTCCTGCTTAAACTCAGGATGACAGCTCAACTGTACTTGTACATTTGTTGTGGTAAATCCATGCAAACAGAGATATTAACAGTGCAATGATGTATGACCCTGCACTCACAACTGATTTGGTTCCACAACTGGTCCATATCTCACATTTCACTAAAAATACAAACATGGGTTACTGATGAAAAGCAGCCGTTAACCAGCTGCTTGTTTTTCTTCATAATTCAACAAATGTTCAAAGCCCCATCTGAGCTGCCTTTCTCTTTGATTTGTGTCTCACAAATCTAGGAATCCACCTCCCTTGCAAGGTTATGTTGGTATGCCAAACCAGCATTGATATTTGAATGATGTATACCTTTTCAGGATACAATCATACGATCTTAATTGTAGATTAAATAAACACTTATTTCAGACCAGTTGCAAATGCATTTTATCTTTGAATCCATACTGTACTCCAGTTACAGTAGCAATAACAGTCCTGTTACATGGTCGCTCATTGCTCTTCTAGCCTAGTCCACCAACTTTTCGCTTGATAAACAACTGCTCTTCCTCCTATTACTTCAGCAAGGGTTCGTAAAGGTAACCCATAAATGGTCCATAAAACCCATTTTAGGTGAAAATTGCAGAATTTAAAGGGGTTAATCAGCACAAATACACTGTCCATCCAAAAAAAGGTCACATGCTAAGCTTTCATTATGGCACACATTTACTGTAGCATTGTTTCGATACACTTTCACATTTATTTCCATCCAGTGTTGCATTCATTTTTCACCAAAATCTTTTTTTCATGATGGAAGAGTCCGACCACTGTCCAAAGTTTTCTCCAGCACATCCCAAAGATTCTCAGTTGGGTTCAGGTCTGGACTCTGTGGTGGCCAATCCATGTGTGACAATCATGTCCCATGCTCCCTGAACCACTCTTTCACAATTTGAGCCTGATGAATCCTGGCATTGTTATCTTGGAATATGACTGTGTTCTTATGGAAGAAAAGATCCATTCATGGAATAATCTGCTCATTCATTATATTCAGGTATCATCTGACCTCATTTTTTGAGCATATAATGCTGCATGAGGAGTGCATTGACATGTTTGAAATCTAAAAATAACTTTATTTCTCACTAGTAGAAATCTTATTAGGCTCAAACAAATCACATTATTTCCCTTTACTGGAAGCAGTGATGTTAATGATAAAGAGCTTAAACAGACATGCTCAGTAATTCTTGTTTCCACTAGCAAAACAATCTCTTGTTTTCTGATTATATTAGAAAGTATTTGACACAGAAATCTTATTATACAAGATCACAACTTCATGTTATAATAGGGTATCTGGTGATAAATGTTTTATTTATTTATTTTGCAGCTGCCGAGTCGCCTTCAGTTCTCGCTGAGAGTTCTGATCCTGCCACAGAGCCATCAGACGCTCCAACTTCTGTGGGTGCAATAGAAACTGGAAGTGAAGAAGAAAACCACCTATCAGAGCACTCTGCAGGAAAGGAAGGTGAAAGGGAGGAAGGGGAAGGAAAAGGCGGCAGGGTGAGGCCTGACCTTTCCGCAGACCCTGTGACGGAGTTCAGCTGCGGCTCTGAGAAAGAGGAGTCAGGAGGAACTTCAGTCTGCAGTAGAGGAGGGGGAGGAGCATCAGAGCTGCACCAATATGACGGGGAGGAGGGAGATGGCCAGAATGGCCTGGACTGCTTCCTGAAGCCTAAAGTCCCCGCCATCTCTGTGATGGACAGACTGACAGAGATGCACGGCTCGGAGACGCTCAGCTTCAGCTCCGCCCTCGCTGCACAGGTTGCCGCCCGTTCGCACTCGCTCATCAACATGGAAGAGCAGACGTTTGGAGATGATGAAGAAGAAGAAGAAGAGGAGGAGGAGAGTGACAGAAGAATTTCTGAAACATAAAACCTGCTGCTTTAACTGAGCACTGAGTGGAGACTGGTCATCTTTTATCAATGGGTCTGTGTTACACCTAACTACTTATTATATGGAGGTATTTTAAACCCTATTACCTGTCCGTCCATGTCACTCTTACTGTACATCAAACACAATTCTTACTACTCTTTTGCTGTTGAAACTCAGGTACCAGAACCACTCAAACGAAACCATGACTTCACTGAATTGAAGCCAGATAGTCCTCAGTTTACTCGGTGATAACTGCAAAAATGTAAAACGATCAGTTGTTGAGCAGATGTGGAAGAAACACATGATCCTCATCATGACATACGTGTTGAATGGTTGTTCACAAGGAGAAAAAAAATGCTGCTTTTTGGTTTTAGTACAAGAAATGGAGCCCAAACCAGTCTGAGTTATTGGCAGGAGGGAAATTCTCTGAAGGTGTGTTTAGGCAGAAAACTGGTTTCACCACAGGATTGTTTGTGTTAACCACTCTGAGTACCAACTGCAAAAATTATATGCCACAGGTATTGTTGTCTACAATGATAATATTCCCACAGGTGTTCACAAGGATAGCTAAAAAGCCTGCTACATCCTCTGAAAAGCTTTCCCATGGTTTTAATCCCTTAACGACTGACCCACAAAATAATGGGCAGAAAATTCTACCTTTTTTTTTTATTCTTTTATCTAAAGTTTTTCTTTGGGGCCCTTTAAAAAAAACATACATAATTATTGTAATGCAAAAGTTTTCCACCAGGGGGCAGAGGACAAGTATCAGATTATATACAACAGGGTTTTGAGCAAAGTTTGTAATAAAGTGATGCAATAAGTATCACATTAGGCCTTAAAATGTTAAAGAATAAACTGATTTTTTTTTGTCAAATGGGGATTGGTTTGTAAAAGAAGGTAAACCAGAAAAATTTAGGGTTCAATGAAAGAAAAGTCAACTATACATCATTTAAGGAACAAAACAAACCTGCTTATGTCCATGTGTTTAAAAAACAAATATTCCTGCTGTGGAATTCACACATTTCTGTCTGATAAGGAAAGAATAACTCAGTTTCCCATGGATTCATATGAGTGGAAGCTCTGAAGGAAGAGGTTGTTGAATGTTTTTTTTTTTATATATACTATCGGCGTTCTACTTTGTGTGCCCCCCTTTTTTTCTGCAGCCCATCTCTGTCTGATGGGACACAAAAGGGGTGGTGCAAAGCTGTACGTACACTCAATCCTATTTCCAGAAACATTTGGAATACACTGTTGTAAGAACAACTCATGAAGTGTGACACAATCTCATTTTCTCAGTGTCTGTGTTTACATGGGGCTCGTTCAGCAGAAAGGTTTGGACTTAACCGATTGACGTGAATGTAATGAACTGTGGTGAGATTAAAAATTAAAAACATATGGGAATAAAAACAAAAGATGAGTGTGGGCAGTGTGTAACTTTCAGATGAAATTTCTGACAGTCCTGATGTTTGCCCCCACCTCCTCCACTTCCTGTCTTTCTTGTCACCATGTTTGCCTTGTCTTGACCCCTCCTGCATTTTCCAGTGTGAAATAAAATACCATTCTGGAAGTGTTTAATGAAGTCTGTCCTCACTCATGTTTCACAGAGAGAGTAAGGGGTGGGTGGAGGGTGGAGGGGGGTGGAGAAACAGGTTTAGTCAGTTATTTGATACGTTTAGTTGGATTTTGTCTTTTGTCTGACCCACAGCAGCTGCTGCACCCATGTTAAGTCTTTCCTACCTTTAGAGGCTAACACACAAATGTTGGAATTATTAGTGATCTCTTAGATTTGTAATTTACAGAAAAGATTAACAATGAGCACACTGATAAAGATTAAATCAGAGGTTCATAAACTTTGAACTCATTCTATATCTCTGATGTTTATATTAAAAGTTTCCCTTAGCACTTCACAGAAGCTTTTTTTTTCCATTAATCTCTGTAAGATTCCCCAACAACCGGACAGAATTGCTAAATTGGATGAAAACAACTAAATCTTATGTCTGCTTCAGCAGGTGTAAAAGCTATTTACACAATCATAAATCAATATTAACAATCTAATACCTTAATATACAATAATACACTTGTCTCTGGGACTAAAACTCTTTCTTCTCCTCTTTCTTCTGGCTTATAATAATTTAGTGGTAATAGAAACCCAGGATTTGTGCATGAAGCAGAGTAATTTAAATGCCCCTCCCTATGTAATTTACCACATGCACAAAGGAAATCACTTCAGTTTGACATTAAACATAGAAACTTTCAGTGGCTTACTTCAGTTCATAAAGAACAATTCTGCTTCACTGTTGACATTCTTTTATGAAGCTGGTTACTGCGGCTGTTTTGCCACCTAGTGGTGATCTGTGGCGTTGCATCTGGTCGTTTTTATTATTTTCAGTAGAAAACAAAAACGTTTAAAATACGTTTTTGTTATACCTGTAAAACAAATCGTGTCATTTTTGTTATTTTAATTTAAAAAGTTTAGAAACAAATATCGATTACTTATTTAATATATTAATACATGGGATTTGATTCAGACGAGCTCACATTATTACTTTATTAAATATAAATTTTCCTTGTACAGTATATTTGTTATCCATTTATTAATAGCTGACTGCAGGTATTTCCTATTTAGGCTCCTGCTCGGTTACTCTTCAGCTGATTCGGCATGTTTTCTATGTGTGACGTTCAAATGCTCCTATGAAGCTCAGATATTTAAAGGTATGTTTAAAAACCAAGCCATGGATTTAATCAAATGACTGCAATTGTGCAATATGATATGATGGATGGTGTGATATAAAAATGCAGACCTTATAAATACATAAACAAAAACATACCTTTTGGTTTTTAAATAAACTCATCAAAGCAATTACACCCAGTAACTGAAATGGCAGCAAAACCTCTGCGAGATTTTTATGTGATGACGAAATCGTACATTTACAAGACCTCGAGGTAAAACAGTTTTAAAAGGTTTTATGTCACTTTATCGTTGCTGGTAAATTGCAAATTACAGCAACAATCATAACCAAAACAGCAACTACAGCAATACCGAGTATCCATGAATGGAACATTACACACAGCAAGTCCCACAATTCATCGCGCTTCCTTTTCCAGCAGCGCCTGCGATCATGGCGGACGTCGTAGCGGAGCAAGTAGTAGACCAGAAACCAGTAAAGGACCGGGAGCTGAACGGGGAAGCCGAAGATAGACAAGGAGCCGACCCTGTGGAGGAGACGACAAAGAAGAAGAAGAAAAAGAAGAAGAAGAGCAAAGCTGCATCGACAGGTTTGGTTGTCCTGACCACTTTAAAGCTAACAGTCTTACAGAGCTAATGTTGCCTTTTTGGAGCTGCGTCAAGGTAGCCAGAGTTACCTTCGTCAAAACCGGGGAAAGAGGCATGGTGACTTTCATATCAGTAGACCCCCTTTATTTATTTATTTATATAGGCTTCTTTCATCATCATTATTATTATTATTATTATTATAGTTATTATTATTATTATTATAGTTATTATTATAGTTATTTCCTGTCAGATATCTATCAGAGAGACCATGGTTTATTAGTGTGTCTAGGGAGAAAAAGCAAAATTGACATCACTCTAAAGCGATTAGCTGATATGAAGTATTGAATATTGGTATCAGCTTTAATCTCTGTTGTACGCTGCGAGGGATTTATTTTGACAGTGTAACCGGAAGTTGCGGTGTTGAACAGCTTTAACTTTCCGCTTCTCCTCATTAGCCATGCGGATTCGGAGCTTGGGTCAATGTGGCGCGTGTTGGGCCTCATGGAGCACACCGGGTTTTGGCCAGAACCTTATTCAGAATCAGTGACATGAAATGCGACTATAGTAAAATCATATTAGTGCTCATTTATAGGGTTTACAGTACCCCGCTGCATTCTTTTGATGGCTGTTTCCTTTGCTTACTGCGCAGAGCCCAGCCAAGTTTTCCCTGTTTCGTAAGTCTCCATTTGCCAGAATTATGTAAGGAACCATTCAAAGAATAATTTCTTTAACAATCAGCTACTCCCTCACGTTGAACCAGTTGCCATTAAATTATTTAAAATTTGGAAATATTTCTTTAATCTTAATTGACATATTTAAGGGCAGGGACTCAAAGATCATATAAAGTAATGTTTGTTTATACATATATATATATATATATATAAAACTTGCCATGAAGGTGTTAATCATATATTATTGCTGAGGTTGCAGTGGGTGGTACTGCATTGTATTATGTTAACATAGTTGACAAAACATTAAAATCATTAGATCTGTATTCTCCCATATACATACTCTGAAAATATTCCATATATTTTCTTTATGTTTGTCTTATTCACCTATTATTTATTTTCTTTCTTTAGGAGTTACTGAGGTATATTAAAGGGTCTTGTTTATGTTTGTGCTGATGTTTTCAGATGTAACTCCTCAGTACTTCTGTAATTTTTAGTCATCAGACTTGCTGCTTTGTACAAGTAGTAATTATAAGGTTACCTCACATCAGCAGATCCTCAGTGTGCCTTTGGTTTTCCTCTGCAAAAATCAAAGCTGACAGTTTCTTGATCTGTATCCAAAGAATTATTTAACTTCATTCAGATTCAAAATGCTGTGTTGTTCTGAGGCAACATTAAATTAGGATTCATTCAAACCTGAAACTATCATGTTTCTGGAGTGATCTGATCACCAATGAACTGGCTTAAATACATCTCTGTGCTCGTGTGTCTCCAGTGAAGAGTTTTCACAGGATCTCCCTTTTCCCATCCACCTCGTCCAATAAACTTAGGCATATTTTCTATATGTAAAAAGAAAATATGTTGCTGGAGGCAATAACTCTGATCTTTTTTTTGTCAAAAAGAAGAAGAACATCTTTCCTGTGCCTAGTCTATAAACAATGGGGTGGTGTGGCTCAGAAAGGTAGAGCAGTCGTCTTGTCGGTTCGATCCTCGGCCATGTCGAGGTGTCCTTGGGCTAGATACAGACCCCTAATTGCTCCTTATGGGTCATGGTTGAGCACCTTGCATGGCAGCTTCCGCTATCAGTGCGTGAATGTATGTTTGAATGTGATGTACAATGTAAAGCGCTTTGGGTATTATTCCAGGTATAGTAAAGCACTATATAAATACATATAAATGCCTAACAAGGCAGACCAGGTCTAAACTTTCTTGTATTTTCAGGTACACCAAACTAATCCAAAATAAAAAATTAAGTAAGTTAATTTTTGGTTTACCCTTGAAAGACGTTCACAAAATCAACCATGCATCCTGAGTGCTGTAATTGGCCCATTGTTGGATCACCAAGGATGTGTGTTGATATCACCTCTGCGATGGCCCCTAGTTTCTGGTTTTGTTTCCCTTTTAACATGAGAACCATGCAACGTAATTCAAGGATTTTAAATTTGTGGCAGACACTTTATTTATTTATTTATTTATTTATTTATGCTTCATGTCACATCTTCAGCAACTGTTGCATTGTAAAGTCTTTCTTAAACTGTACAATCATGGCTGAAAATGGTCTCAGCTTAACCTCTTGTTGAAAATTTGTGACAAACCGCTTGCAGACTTTTAGAATTTTATTTTTAGAATTTTTTTTAGAGGTTTGAATTTTTTTCTTTATAATAATGTATTATATTTATATAGCAGTCTTTTTTCAAGGCACTCCAAGTGCTTTACAGTAAAACCATTATTCATACACCCCACATTCATACTAGGTGATGGTAAGCTACATGCGTAGCCACAGCTTCTGGGGAAGACTAACGGAAACGTATTGGCAAATCTGTGCCAACAGCCTCTCCAACCACCACCGAACATTCATACACATTCCTACAACAGTGATGCTGACAGTGGAGGCAAGCTGGGTTAAGTGTCTTGCCCCAGTATTCCAGTCTTTTTGTATTTTTTTCTATAATTACAAGTAAAGGCAGGCGATGGGGGATTAGAAAAGTCTTTTGCACAGCATAATCATAAAGAAAACAGGAGCAATAGTTTAATTTCTTTGATTCAATTGTTCAGTAACTGGAATCAACGTGTATATTTATTTTTCTCAAGTAACCACATGTGTTACAAATATTTGGAGAAAGTAGGAGCTCCCTATGCTGGACTCATTAACTATTGACATTTGTATTTTATCTATAAAATGGCCCTTTTTTTCCCATTAATTAATCTGCATATCGTTTTAAAGAAATTATTATTTACATTTAAAATAGCCAGAGTTATAACAGTTTACAAAACTTTAATAATTTATTATTTATTATTTCTCGAGGGATTATTTTTTTCATTGTGGGGCCGGCGTGGCTCAGTGGGTAGAGTGGTCGTCTTGTTGCCTGAGGGTTGCCGGTTCCTCGGCCTGTCGAGCTCATGTCGAGGTGTCCCTGAGCAAGACACTAAACCCCAAATTGCTCCTGATGGGTCGTGGTTAGCACTTTGAATGGCAGCTTCTGCCAGTGTGTGAATATGATGCATAATTTAAAGTGCTTAAAGTAAAACCGCCATACAGACCATTTACCGTTCACTTCAAAACTGTTGTTTAAAACTTTTATATAGCCTATTTTATTTCTCTTTTGTTTCACGTGTTTTAGATATGCAGTATATTTATAGTTATTCTGCCATTATTCACAATCTTCCCCTTACCGGCTTGTAAAGCAGTCCAGTGCTGCTTCAGTTATGGTTTATTAATTTTATCTTTTAACATCTTGTAATAGATGATTGGTTGCATTTAAAGGCATCGTTTTTTGTTTACCATGATTGTATAATTTTTTAGTAAGCTTTTTTTTCTTAAATTTTATTTTTATCATTATTATTATTAGACCTGAAGAATAAAGCTAGTTTTCTGATTAGACATCTAAATGATAAAAACCTGTTTCCTGCTTCAGCTGTTGAGTCGGAGGTGGATGGAGTGGCCGAAGTGACCAAACAGCTGGAGAAGCAGGCCATCGAGGACAAAGAGAAGGAGGAGGATGGTGAGGAAGGTAATCACAGCATCTAATATTTTCATAAAAAATTTATCAGCAGTTGCCATGACTGTGTATTAATCACACGTGGATGGCTGGTTTAACAACCATGCCTTTACTCACACAGATGGAGATGATGGAGAAAACGCAGCGGGCAAAAAGAAGAAGAAGAAAAAGAAGAAGAAAGGACGTAAGCTGATAATGTTCTTTGTTTTGAAGAAAAAAATCTTTCAAAGCAGATTTCTGCATCATTCCAGGTCAACTTATTAATGAGCTTGATTGGCTTTTTTGTTTGTGTGTGTTTGACTTTTAGCCAAAACTCAAACTGATCCCCCATCTGTGCCCATCTGTGACTTATACACAAATGGAACGTTCCCCATTGGACAGGAGTGTGAATATCCCACCGTTCAGGATGGGTAAGCAGAGCAAATGCACCTTTACTATTATTTTGACTGCTCTGTGAGTTTTGGTTTTTAGAGTATATTGTAGCTCCTTCTTGCTCCTTTCTCAGTAAAACAATTTATTACACAAGCTAAAGGATGTACTTAGACTTTTCTTTTTCATCAGAATTGTATTATCGTGGCTGAAATAGACAACAAAATCTATTAGAGGTGCATTAATCTGCTTATTTTTTTGGGTGGGGTTCCAATCCAATATCTGCCGAAACCAGTATTTTCCCATACCAAATCAGTTTACGTGACATTATTGTGATTATGGTTTTGTTGTTATTGCGTAAGGTTTGATTTGGCGGTAGTAAACCACACATCACCACAATCCAATTTAAATGTTTTCCAAAAGGATTTATAAGAGCAAACTTTCCAAAGTAAATCAAAGACAATATCTGTAGTTGCTTTATAATCTTAAAAACACACTACGTAACTTTCCGATCTTAAAACCTTGCGTGCAGCTCAGCAGTGTCCCGAGGTGGAAACACAAGAAGACATTATTGGAGGAAGAGAGGGACAGAGTAAGAGATATAAGACAAGTCTTTCACTGGCAGGAGAGATCTCACTGTACAGGTTAGATGCAAGATGGATGTCAATAGGGTGTGCGTGAGAAGATCTGCAAAAGTTGTGAAGAGCGTCTTTTAATACAAACATATAACTACTTTTTTAATATTTCAGGCCCAGGAGAATGTGTTGAAAGGGAATAATCTGGGAACACTAGATAGTCTGACAACGCTGCAGACAGATTCTCAGATGAGATCAGCTCAGAGGACTCGTTTCTGCTGAAGAGGACTTCTGATCATAGAAGCTGCTGTTCAGTCTGGCCGGAAAGCATTCATGGAGCCGATTAGCAAGAACTTGGAGTTCAGTTTGAAGATCCTACAAACATTTCTAGTGCTAGGTACAAGTGTTTAAAATGCTCCACAGGCTTACGTGTGTTAGTGAAAACGTTGCTAACGCTGCGCTATGAAAGAAGCCCATCACGCTCAACAAGCTGCAGCATATGAGTAAAACAACCCAAGCTGGAGATTCCCACGTCTTCCTTCACCTTCATGTGAGCTGCATTGTCACGCAGGATTATAGGATTAAGCTGGCAGACTTTTCTAGAACTATCTTTGACTGATAGAAGCTGATTGACCAGAATGATGAATTGGAGCAACTTTTTTGTTGGATAATCCCTTCAGGTTTCATGTTGTCTGCTGGAAATTTACCGCTGCCCCACAACGCTTCAGCAAGTGTCTGCTGCACTATTTTCTCTTCCCTTCTTAGCTGAGCAACGTTTTACCCTGGAAACCTGGAAACATTAGCTGTACACACATTACAAATTGCCATCTTTTTGATACTTCCAGACTAAAGTATATTCAAATTAGTGACAGGCTACATTGGCAAAGGCAGCTATTTGGGTTGCAGTTGCAGGGGGAGGTAACACTGTGTCTGAACAGGAAAAATGGCTCCATGAAAGGTCCCTCTGTGGATTTGTGAGGTGAATCGGGGAATTCACTCTGATATCTGATCCATGAATAATTAATATTTATGGCAAGCATTTGATCAAGCCCATATTAGGTCATCAGATGGTTGTTGGTCTATGTATTTTTCATTATTTAAGTGGCTGTGTTTGTATTATTTATTTGTAATTGAATCCTAATTTGAATGGGAAACCATCGAAAACTTTCTGAGGGAAGAATTTAAAGGTAATCTAACAGCTGTTTCTGTGTCGCTGTGCATATGAGCTCATTGTCCCTGACTCAGGTTATAGTGGGTCAGACATTGTTGTTGTGTTGCAGCCTGAGGCCTCAACATATTTGCTTCCATCATTAACTATTAAGTTATTAGAAAAAACAACACTTAAGCTCCAGTAATGCAACACTCACACCTTAACTCGCTCAATGAAAATCTGCTTTTTGGTTCCACAGTCGCAGTGCGGTGTGGCGTATGACCAACGAGGAGAAGCGGGTGCTGGATAAAGCTAACGAGGAGATGTGGAATGACTTCAGGCAGGCAGCTGAGGCCCACAGGCAGGTCCGCCAGCACGTCCGCAGCTTCCTGAAACCCGGCTTGACCATGATTGAAATCTGGTGAGGATGCTTTTATCACTACAACCCACTTCACATGTTTGTCTGCAGTGTTTCACAGGCTGGAAGATTCTATCTGTGAAGTGAAGCAGTTTCTTCTTTTTTATGTTGCTAAAAACAAACTAGTGATGACCATAAATGACTAGGGACATGTTTCGCTTTTATTTCAATCATCCCTTCTGTGAGTGTACCTCAATCTAAAGTGCAGCTAAACATAGGCAGGCCCTGTCATAAACAACAATGAACATTGCCACAAAATGTCCCAACTACAAGGAAGTTAGTTTCTCATTTTTCAGAAGATATCTTAAAACATGCTTCACATTACACTGGTTAACTTCCAATCCCCCTTCCCCTTCTTTTTTATCATTTGAATTGAACATTGTGTCTTTAGTGATGTGCAACGTGACTGCTTCTCATTGGGCTGCTATCTTATCTCATAGGATTCCCTCTGGAAACATGGGTTCTCTCTTTGCAGGAGTTTGTGTTATGCATCTCATAGAGAGCAGTATTTCTTCTGTCTCTGCTGCCTGCCTCTGTTTGCAGTGTTCAGACAGATTGGTTGTGCTACCACTTTTGATAACAACAGCCTTTAAGCTAATTTAGCAACATGTCATTACTTGCTCCAAGCAGGAGGCTGCAAAACCAAATCAGTTCCAAATAACCGATGATACGGTGTGTTTTTTGGGAGCAAGTTCTTCCTTGCTAGCTGTCATGTAGCTGTTTGTCTCTGTGGAAAAGAGGGCTGAACTGCAGAAACCCAAGAAGAGCATTGGCAATGCATCTTAAAGGGAAAACATTTTCTTTTAATAAAAAGCAAAGTTTCATAAATGACTAATTCAAATTATAAGATAAAATCTATTTATCGGCCTGCTAGGTAAGATTGTCAGTAGGGCTGGGCGATATATCGAATACACTCGATGTATCACGAGAAGTTTTGCGTGCAATATATATGAAACGTCTATATGTCAAACATCGAGTACAAACTGACACAGCAGCGTTTAAAGCGTCTTCATGTGATTTTCTTCATAGTTTAGCTTTTCTGTGACAGCAGACATATCTTACTCCTCCGCCCATCCAGAAAACTCTCCTGTACACATGCACGTTGTTTCAGGAGAGACAGGAAAGAGTGTGTGCAGCTAGCTAGCTATGAGTAATACACCTCAGAAATGCAATAGTGATGATGGGCATGAAGTTCTCAGTACACTTGAGCAGGTAAAAACTCCTCCACGCTTATCATTAAATAAGAGCTGATCTTAAACCAGATATTTTGTCTTGTTGTCCAGGTTGTTGATGCGACAATTTCCAATGTGCGCTCTCTCTCTCTCTCTCTCTGTTGACGGGAGTGTAGCTCACCTGTGTGCATGCAGCACAGCATGTACAGACATGACATAATTACATGAAAACATGAGAATAAAATAAATAAAAACCAGGCTGTTTAGGTTTACAATAAAAGAACAAAATATAAAACCTGTTCTAGAGGAAAGGGGACCTTGGGTTACTTCTGTTCTTCTTCTGTTGTAATTCTGGTGCAAAATTAAACCTAAATAAGATAATATTTTAATATAAAATAATTGAATGAAAAAATATATATAAATTATGATAGATTTCTTACCCTTTTAGCGATCTACTGAAGTTTTCCATGCATTTATACCCCCTCCAGGAGGTTCACAATCCAGCCACAAAATGTAGTCTTTATTTAGAGATGTAAGGGGTGTCCTCAAGGGCCACAATCCTGCAGGTTTTCATTGTTTCCCTGCTTCAACACACCTGACTGAAATTATTGAGTCATTGTGCAGAACTTCATTTGCTGTTTGATCCATTTAATTTGGGTCAGGTGTGTTGAAGCAGGGACACATTGAAATCCTACAAGACAGCACCCCTGCTCTATATAGTAATTCCACAATGAGTGATCCATGATAACACCATTATTTATAATTTATAACATTTTGTAACTTAAAAATAGATTTCTATCACTACTAAGTTGCTCAGAGACCTCTATTTTGACCCAGAAATCATGATTAAACCACTTTCTGTCAAAGTGGAATAAAGATAAAATGTTTTTGACGAATGGTGGCACCAAAAATGAGCTGAGTTGGTTATGTGAAGATAGTAGTAGCATAAATAACTAAATGGCTAACTGCCTGGATGGAAAAGCGTAAATATGTAATTGTATGTATGTCTGTAACTGTTTGTTTCAATGGCAATATTTTAAAATATTAAAGCCAAGACTTGAGTGATATTCAGATGAGGAATTTCTTGCTCACTGTTGATCTGTTATTTCTACAATTAGTAATAAATTCTGTTTTGTATTTTTAATTGGCTTTTAAGGTGATCTATGTTTATACATTCATTTAAATCATTTTAGTACTTATAATCTGACAACTGAAGCTGTCCTGAAAAAATGTCTGAATGTTTACTGTGCTTTAAAAGGTTGAGGTTTTTACATGTATTTTTACATTTAAAAAAAGAAAAGGGCAGGTAGACCAAAAAGTGAAAAAAAAAATGGCTTGGAAGTGTTAAAGTGTAAAAAAGTAAAATAAAGAGAGACGGCAATAAATAATTTGAAATCTTTTCCCACTTTAAATGTGACCTGTAACCTGTAAAATCTTCTTATTTTGTTTCTCTGCTCCCTTTCCAAGTGAGCGTTTGGAGGATTGTTCCCGTAAGCTGATAAAGGAGAATGGGCTAAATGCTGGCCTGGCCTTCCCCACTGGCTGCTCCCTGAACCATTGTGCTGCCCACTACACTCCCAACGCCGGAGACACCACCGTCCTGCAGTACGACGACGTCTGCAAGATCGATTTTGGCACACACATCAACGGTACCACGTGAATTTATTTCTGCTTAGGCTACATTCTGTGCTGGTGTTGGAAAGTCAAGCATTTAAGTCCCACTCAGCATCTGTGATGGACAGTTAGAGCAGCTGCTCCTGTCAGCAAACCGTAATTAAATGAAGAGCTCTAAGCGTAAGCTGATCCTACGTGTTTCTGCTCAGAGTGGGGACATTTTTCCCAGTGTTTCCACTGAACAAAAATCTTATAATAGATCAAGAACAGATCCTAAAGGAAGTTCTCTTTGGTCTTGATGTCTGTTTGTAGGGCGAATCATTGACTGTGCCTTCACTGTCACATTTAACCCCAAGTATGACAAGCTGCTGGAGGCTGTGAGAGATGCCACCAATACTGGAATAAAAGTAAGACACCAACACACAACCACACCTCACCTGTCTGCTTTGTACTGAGCCTGAAGCTGACGCTCTTCTTGTTGGTTTTTTGCAGAACGCTGGCATTGATGTGCGTCTGTGTGATGTCGGAGAGGCAATTCAGGAGGTGATGGAGTCCTACGAGGTCGAGCTTGATGGCAAAACATACCAAGGTATCTGCAAATGTGAAAACACTGCATGAAACTGTGACCAGAGTTGGACATGTAGACTGCAGAGTCATGATTTTTAATACACTTAACACAATCACTGATTTTACAAACAATTTTTCTCTTATTTAAAAACTGAAATGTTTTTTGTTGTTGTTTGGTCACAGACTAGCAGGGATTGAGTTTGGGATTATAAGGAAAGCTGAAGGCATTTGCTGGATTTATAATACAAAACAAAAAGTTGTCACAGAATGAAATGCAGCATATTAATTTCTTTATCTTGTTGACCTCATTTTTAGTAATTGCTTGAAACCGAAACTAATTGAGAAAAACATTTTACTTAAAAGCTAGACGAGTTCATCTAATATCAGCTCATTAATACCAGTAACTTTATTTCTGCAGCACTTTTCAAGCTGCTGTGCAACTCAAAGTCTTTTACAGAGCAATACAAGTCTAAACACGTTAATATAAGATGATCACAAATATAAATGATAGCACACATAAAAACAGCTAAAAACTTTAACAAGTTAAAACAAAATAATGTGAGCTCTTAAACCCAATCAGGGAGCTCCTAACAACAGGAAAGAAGCCTGAAAACTAAAGGCTCTACCACCAACTTTTGTCCAACAAAGTCTTGAAAAACAAGACCTGCTCTGTAGATGAGCAATAATATCTTTCAGATAGGTTGATGTTTGGATTTAAAGCCACACTAATAACGTCAGCAGATTTTCACCAGTTTTAGCTCCACAACAAAAGCTATTTCAGCATCCGCCTTAAATCCGGTCTCTACTCTGAGCTCTCTCCAGCCAGTAAAAGTCAGTCTAATGTTGAGATTCGTCTTATCTTTTGTTCTGTCCCCTTCTCTTTTTGTTTTCCTCACGTCCTCCGATAATGTCTTCTTAAGCCCCATTTATGCTCTCTTTAAGTACATTAATAGGTATGTCTGTTTTAAACATCACAGCCCTAAAATTTTCATGCATCCTTTACGTTGGTATGTTTGTTAGGCATCCACCAGATGGTAGTTCAGAGTTCACCCCCATGTTCCGACAATAACAAACATGGTGGCAATAGAGATCATGATAATGTACGTTCTCATTAAGAGAAATAGCAGGAGGCAGTGCAGTAGATGGTGGTGGTCTGTGTGGCTATTAAATACATTTGCGGGTAGCACATCCACCACTCCTCAATACTGCCCCCCACAGTTTCTGATTCCATTTGCTCCGTCAGGGGCATTCACAAGGGTCATGAAAACAGACCAAATTATGCATGAAAATGATGCAGAAGATGGACAAAAGGCTCCATAACTGTCTGGGCCTTAAAGTTTGTTTGCTGCATTGATCTTGGTGCAAGTTCAGAACAGTCAGTGTGTTTTTAAAATTCAATTTCGAGCATGTGACGCAGTGCCACGAAGCAAAACACAGCCGTTACACGATGGAAAATAAAGATGTAACATGGTGGTTTCTCAACCTCGGGACGCTACAGGGAGAGGGCAGCTACGAATGTGCATAGTGGATGTCAGTGTCATCAAAAAGAGTCAGAAGTACAAAAAATTATGTAGTATTTAATTGCTTTCAGTGTAAAGATTCCCAGCCTAGCAGTAAAAACAGTAAGGTTGGTAACTGAAAATCAGTATTACTCTATGGTAATGACCAGTAGCAGGTACCCTTTGATACTCATTGTTCTTCCAGTTCTTTAGGCACATCCTGTTAGAAAGCCACGTAAGTTTTTAAAATCCCTCATTTGAGTTTGAATGCTCAGAATAAAGTTTTTTTTCTGTCTTAATATATTTAAATAGAAAGTATTCTCCCCACAGTTACCTGCCATATTGACACGGGCTCTGTTAGGAAGATAACTGGGGGTGCGGAGGACTGTGCCCACCCTGAGTGTAAAGTAAACGTATAGAGGCCGGAACGGGCCAAACTTCACATGCCTGTTGGCTAGCATGAGTAGCACTTAGCTGCTAACATTAACCACACTCAGAATTAGTAGTTACAACAAAGACAAACATTCCCATCAGAAACTAACACACGAAACAGCAGCCTTACTTGTCATTAACGCACACAGATGACGGAAACAGTTCTTTGGGCTGATAATAGTTTGGGGCCAACTCTTTACAGCCGTTTCGCTACTATACTACGTTATTTTGCGCTCTGTGGCGAGCATTAGCGATGACATCATAGCGCAGTTACGGTGTCCCCACAGGGACAAAATGCTGCCCCGACTATTTACAATAGATAACTGAAATTAACAATAATGCAACTTATAGGACCTTTTGTACAGACTCATCACACATTACTGGCACTTTGAGCAAAGGAGTAGGATGAGTCAGCTCTCCACTAAGTCCAGTCTCTGATGTGGACATTTTTACATACAACTCGTCCTGGTTGCCTCTGAAAACAGTTGTTGCTTTCATCAGGTTTTCCAGTTGCCTGATTGTTAAAATGTCCACTTAATAAAATGTTTCATTTGTGATGTTTGTTCCAGTGAAGCCAATCAGAAACCTGAACGGTCATTCAATCGGTCAATACAGGATACACGCTGGAAAGACGGTGCCCATTGTTAAAGGAGGGGAAGCAACTAGAATGGAGGTAAGTCCATAAAGGTTTCCTTTCAGTTTGTCTCAGTTTATTTATTTACTGGACAGATCATCATCATCTCTGTGGACGCTGTTTTCTCTCTACAGGAGGGAGAGGTGTACGCCATCGAGACATTCGGCAGCACGGGTAAAGGCGTTGTCCACGATGACATGGAGTGCTCTCACTATATGAAAAACTTTGATGTTGGCCACGTCCCCATCAGGTGAGTGTCAGACTGAATCATGAACACAGCATGAAGATCACTCACAAGGCCATATTGTGGCTTCTCCATGCAAATTACAGAGGCATGCAAAAGTTTGGGCACTCTTGCTCAAAATTTCTGTTCCTGTTCAGAAAGTAGAAGATTAAATGACCTCCAGAAGGCAAGAAGTTAAGATAACACATTCCCTTTATATGTCGAGCTAAATCCAGTTGTTGTTTTTGTCTTTTATATCTTTGATAAAACAGAAAAGGAATAAGTCCTGAAGCATGCATACCTTGTACCACTCCTTTTGGAAAGTATCAGGACTTGTAGGTGCTTTTTGTAGCCAGCCAAGATTCTTTCTATTTTTGTTTGAGCGATTTTTACCCCTTCATGCTTTGAAAAGTCTTCCGGCTCTCTGAGATTTCTCGGTCATCTTGCACACGCTGCTTTTATGAGGTCTATCCTCAGATGTTTAGGTCAGGAGACTGAGGGCCACAGTAAAACATTCAGCTTTTGCCTCTTGAGGTAGTACATTGTGGATTTTGAGGTGTGTTTACGATAATTGTTCATTTGAAGAAGACATCCTCTTCTCATCTTCAGATACTTTACAGATGGTTTTATGTTAACATCCAGTTTGCTGGAATTTTCTTGAGTCCATTATTTCCTCTACCTATGGAATGCTCCCTGTAGCATTGTCGGCAACACAACCCCAAAGCATGATTGCCCCACCCCTCTGCTTTACATTTGGACAGGTGTTGCTTTCATAAATTTTTGGCCCTTTTTTTACTCCAATGAACCCTTGCTCATTGGAACCAAAGAGGTCTTCAACCTCATCAGTCCACAGGACTTGTTTCTAAAATGCATCAGGCTTATTTAGATGTTCACTTCAAAGTTAAGATTCTGAATTTTGTGGTGAGGACATGGGAGTCACTTTCTTCTCCTAAGTCTTCCATGAAGGCTATATTTATATACACTCTATCGTGCAGGTGTCACTGTACAGTAGAGCAGTGTACCACAACTCCAGAGTCTGCTAAATCCTTCTGAAGGACTTCTGCAGTCAGACAAGGGTTTTGGTTTGTCTTTCTAGCATCTTTAGATCCCCTGTTCCTGTTAACTGTCATTTCTTAATTGCATGATGAACTGAGGAAATAGCTTCCTAAAAACGCTTTGCTGTCGTCTTGTAGCCTTCTCGTTTTTTGTGGACCACAACTACCTTCATTTTCATAGTGCTAGACAACTGCTTAGAGGAACCCATGCCTGCTTTGAAAATTACATCACCTTGATTGTCCTAACAATAACTGTGAACAAGCCATATCTCTAACAGGCTAATTAAGGTCTGAGACCTCACTCAGTTATCTAAGCATTCAAATCTCCTGGGGTTCCCATACTTTTGCAGACTGCTTTTTCACCCTAAAAGCAAACAAAACAAAAATAATACACTGATATTGCTTAAAATATTGATAACTTTATGCTTTTGGGAGGTCAATTCATCTTCTAATTGCTGAACTATTAGCTAACAGATTTTGACCAGGGGTGCCCAAACTATTGCATGGTACTGTATAGGGCTGGGCAATATATCGAGATTTTCAAATATATCGAGACTTTATCAGACGCAATATAGAAGGAAGGAATATCGTTTATATCGAGATAGGTTGTTTTGAGTTAAAAGCATCTTTTCTTTTGCATTTTGTACAGCTGTATTTTTGTTATGGTCATTGAAAGTATTTTTAATTTATTTTGTTTTAGGAGCATTTAATTTAATATAAAGGTACTGTAATTTCAGTCAGCTGTTTTAATGCACATGTGGTGCTGATCCTTTATAAAAGTAGATTTGGCACTAAAGGCTGTAAATTAGAACAGTCTTTTTGGTTACTTGACAAAAAAAAATAGATTGAGATATATATCGTATATCGTGATTCAGGTGAAAATATCGAGATATAAGTTTTGGTTCATATCGCCCAGCCCTAGTACTGTACTGTTAAGTTTAGGTTGGTATAATGGTGCTAAAACCAAACATGGATCACCTCAATCAGTTTTAAAAAGAAATTATATTAAAACAAAAAAAAAATCCCCATTTGACACGGGTTGTGTTAAATGTAAATATTTGAACAAAGTTTTCTTCCCACCTTTTCTCCAGGCTGCCCCGAGCTAAGCACTTGCTAAATGTCATCAACGAGAACTTCGGCACGTTGGCGTTCTGCCGACGCTGGCTGGACCGCCTGGGCGAGAGCAAGTACCTGATGGCCCTGAAGAACCTTTGCGACCTGGGCATCGTGGACCCCTACCCTCCACTCTGCGACACCAAGGGCTGCTACACCGCTCAGTTTGAGCACACCATTCTGCTCAGGCCCACCTGCAAGGAGGTGGTGAGCCGGGGAGATGACTACTGACACCCTTGCCCCACCTTTTAACCAAATTTCCTCTCACCACCTCACAGCACCTTCAGACCCTGTTACAGTAATAGAAAAGAAAAAAAAAAAAAGCTTCAGATACAGGGCGTGGTTGACTCGCAGCTGCGAAGGATGCCAAATGTTACCTTCATTATGTAAAATCTACCAGTTGCAGCTGTTAAGGAAGGAGGAGTGGCCTTCTGAGTTTTCCATTACCAACCACAGCTAAAGAAATCAAACAAGCCACAAACCAACACTTCACTGTTGGAGGAAACCTTGTAGTTTCTTTCAGTATCCTGCGGACCTCATTTAGCAAAAGACAATATTAACAGTTAAGCAGTTATTGTATTAAAGCTGCCGCTGAGTTCATTGCAACCCCAGTGTTCAAACAAAAGGTGAGCGTTGGAAACATCTTTTTATTTCTTCTTCATTTTGGTTTCTCTGACTCCTCTCTGAGCCTCCAGTACTTTAGTCTCCTTGTTAAGGCTTGCTGAGGGCTTTAAGAAGTGGTCAAGTCGATGCATGGCCAGCAATCTCTGCATACAGACAATTCTTAAAAGCTCGGGGCGTTGTAGTAATAAACGCAATCTTTGTACAGACACCGTGCACCTGCAGCTCCCTGTCTGGCTTCTGTCCCTACAGGAGGGAACTCTGCACTCTGGCCCTCCAGTTTTCGTTTCTTTGATATTTGTATAATATCTCTGAAATGGCTGCTGCCACTGTATGTTCCCGTTTAAAATGCTTAATTTTGAACTCCCCTGAAAATGTTTTTGTAAGAAAAAACAGATTAAAATAAGTTTTGCTCATTGTCTGCTGTCTCCTCTGATATCTGTGATTGTATAAAATATCCTGACACTGTCAGGGTTGTCAAACATATGACCCGGGGGGCCGAATTCGGCCCACCAGAGGGTCGAATCTGGCCCCAGAATGATTTTTTTTTTTTTTTTTTTTAAAAGTTCCTAATTTTCCAGTCTGAGTTACATTTAAATATATTTCCAAGGCAGGGGCTACAATTATCTTTTATACTTGATGGATTTTATTTAAATTCCTACACAGATGTGGAAATTTACAGGTATGCACATTTAAAATAACATCACTCTTGACAAGTTCTACCTGTAATTAAATGTTTTTTTTTTTTTTTGACATGGTAGCCTACATTATCCTGCTGGAGGTAGCTGAAATGGAGACTCATCAGACCAGACAACATTTTTTCCATCTTCTATTATCTAGTTTTGGTGTGTCTGTGTGAACTGTAGCCTCAGTTTCCTGTTCTTAGCTGACAGGAGTGGCATCTGGTCTGCTTCAAGTTTGGACATGTGCATTCAGAGATGATAATTTTGGTTGTAACAAGTTTAAGTTACTGTTGCCTTTCTATCATTTCCATCTCCAGCTACGCATGTTGCTCAGTTGAACTTTAACAAGTCATCTTGACCATGTCTAAATACATTTAGCTACAGCCATGTCATTTGCACATTCACAATTTTTGTTAGCAAGCAACTGAATAGGTGGACCTAATTAAGTGGCTGGTGAGTATATAAATAAGTAAAAGTGGTGTAATGAATAATTACGTAGCATTATTCTCAATAATCAACTATTTCTGTTTCTTTTGCCCACTAAAGTACACAGTGAAACTAGTGAATGTAAACAGCTTTTTACATTAGGTATTTTATCAGAAAAGCTGGAGCCGGAGATATTTTCTACAGTTTATATTTTTGGAAACTAAACATGTTAGTTTCATGGTACAAACGTAAGTAAAGTACATTTTGGGGGGTTTATTAGTGGGTTTTTGTTCACAGCAAGAAAATTAAACAAACTTAGCTAATTTTTTTTCGATTGATGAGCAGATTCTCCTACTACTAAACAGAATTAAGCTAGCTATTTCCTTTACCTAGCTAGTTTGAATTTACCGGTCAGAATATAATTATATAACTGTCCAGTCACTCAAAAAAAAAAAAAAGACTCCCAAGCACTGGCTGCACGACTGAAGAGATACACAAGAGGAATAGACGCCACGTAAATAAACCGCCTGTTCTCCACTAACCCAGCTGAAGTGTATTCCCAGTGGCAGGGTAATACCACACAACCCACCAAAGCTGGAATCTGAACAATACTGGAAAAACATATGGGAGGAGGCATCACATAACAGTGAAGCACAGTGGTTAAAAGGACTAAGAGTGGACCATAGCACCCTCCCTGAACAAAGTCTAGTAACCATCATGGTGGCAGTCATCTAACAAAGACTCTCAGGTATGAGAAACTGGACAGCACCTGGCCCGGACATGATCCAGACCTACTGGTTAAAAACATTAACTTCATGCCATGAGCGTCTAGCAGCACAAATAAACCAACTGCTGAGTGATGGGACCCACCCTGAATGACTGACCAAGGGAAGGACATATACATAATATTATAATTATACAGTTTTTCTCTAGTAGATTTAAAACTAATATTCACCATGAAATGAGAGTTTAACATAACAGGTCAATGAACTAATTTGTATCTGTAACTAATAGTTTAATTATAGCATAAGATTGATATAAGAAAAGACACTGACATTTTTATAGAAAAATGAAAAAATATTCTCATTTATTGAGGTAATTTTTTCTAGGAAAAAAACGAATTGAGGTAACAATTTGCATAGTATAACTTCCATAAAATTTACACACACACAGACACACACATCCATGGAGTAGTAACCAAAAATGCCAACAAATAACCTTTGACAATGAAAGAAAAACATGATGAAGTGTGCTTTGATTCTCCTCTATTGGACAAATCAAAAAGAAAATGAACAGTAATACAGTAATAACTGCTGGTGGTGTTGAACAATCAGAACAAGTGGTTGTATAAAACTCTGGCCTCATTTTTAAAAACCTCTTGAGGATTGTATAAAAATACATTCATAAAGTAAATGCTGGTCTGTGTGGAAATTGCTGATTGCACATTCCACTTTGCTGAACTGATATGTACTATAAAAATAGATCTGCTCTGTTAAGAAAAGGGCACTTTTTCTAGTATGGTAGTTATTGTCTGGTTGGGGGAGGTTAACACTCTGAAGGCGGTTACATTCTGGAAAGATGGCAGAATTGAGTTGAAAATTATCCCTTTGGAAACTTTAATCCCTCTTAAGTACAAGAGGGAAGAAAACAAAAACTCCTCAGTAATTTTTGAACAGTTTTTTTTTTTTTTTTTGGAAATGCTGAGGTTTTTCCAAACTTTTCCCCTTTGGCTTGAGTTCTGCTTCAGAGTAAAAAAAATAAAACTTTGCCTTACTTGTGTACAGATTTCTAAACACCAACAGATACAAGAATGCTCACAACCTATTCTGTAGAAATTAGTGCATTTCTGGCAGGAAAATGGCCAAAGTTTGGCCACGACATTAAAATCTATCACAACTTTTAGTTGTCTGGAGCACAGGGAGGCCATTCCTACTGACTGGCCACAGTTACATGGTGTTTTTTAATTCGGAATTTTTCAGAATGAAATATTTCGGAATAATCTCCTTCACATTTAAATGGAAATAGTCATTCCGAATTGAGGTAAATATGGAAAACACTTTTAATCAATTCCACTTAAGATTGGGAAGGGTTCTGATTGGACAGGTGGCGGATGTGACGTATTTACGTCTACCAGAAGAAAATAAACTCCAGTTTCTACTACTTTTCTTTTCGTCTACAACATGGAAGACCACATCATAAGAACCATTTTTGCTCCGATTTAAAGTTATAGTTTTGAAGCAGCAGCTCGACACTAGCATACTACTTCACTTTCGTTAGCTGAGGAGAAGGGAGGTAGAGTACCGTACAGTCATCGCGACAGGACAAGGGAACGAGCAGAACTACCAGAATTTATTTAAAGTGGAATGAACATATACGTGATTGAGAACTTATTCAATTTGGATTTAAAATCAGAATAAACCAGCCACTTACTTGAGATTTAAGTTTAATTCACAACGGCCATTTTCATTCAGAATTAGGTGTTTACAAGGTAATTTTAAAGAGGATTTAATTTTTATTCTGAATTAAAGGGGAATTAAAACTCTCAAGTAAACGTGGCCACTGTCATGTTCCAACCCTACATCCAGGTCTGTGTCAACTATCTAAAGTGACTGAGAAACATTTCAGCTGATTTCAATGAACAAACAGCATTTACAATCAACTAGCCAGCAGACGCAGGTCGGCACACCAGTAGAGGACACTCAAATGTATGTGGTCGTGCCTGGCTGGTTTGCTGGCTGCTACTGAGACACATCTTGGCTGATACTCTCTTCATAATAAAATACAAATGTACATAAATCACTTCACAATTCTTTTCTTTTAAAATACCTACATATAAACACCATATACAAGAAGTTCACAAAGCAGAACCAAAGTTTACAAAGGAGTCCTTCCACTCTCTTTTACCTTATTTAGAAAAATAGACTAAGTCCCATCTTCCCAGGAAAAAAAAAAAAAAAAGTATGGGAAGAGATAAAGAGCAATAAGATGGGGCTGTGCTGATGTTCTCTCGCTGAGCGGTCAGGATGCAGTGGAGGTGCAAGAGGGGTTCAGAGTGTGTGATCCTATAGCGGCCGGTCTTTGTCCTGAGTTACTCGTTGTGTGTAGAAGAGGATGTAGGCCTGAGCTCGGCAGACCTCATCTACTGAACACACATTCAGCTTAGAGTCATTACAGTGAACCCAGAAGCCTGAAGTAGATGAAGAAAAGGAGAAATTTGTTGTACAAGTGAACTGAAACAAAGTTCATTTCATTATTTACTTGGGATGCAAACTCACCTCCTTCTGTGTTATAGCAGTAGGCAGTGTAGTGGCCGGAACCGAAACCCTTCCCATGATGCATCACCACAGCGGAGAGTTCGTAGAGGAAGTGCTTTGGGCGTGGTGAACCTGGAGAGCTGGGGCTGCTGGGACTGGAACAGGGCACGCCTTTGGGTGAGGGCTCGCTGCAGCAGTAGGGCTCCATATTGAGAAGTTGGTCAAAGCTTACATGGACTCCGATTTTCTCCCGGTGGTTTCGGCCAGACCACCTGACAACAAGCCAGAAACCGTAAAGTTAGACAACTAACGCTGTTACAGTCATCTACAGCTGTCCTTCCCTTATACTAAATAAGTCTGTCTTTCATTAGACTTGTAGACTCGAGTGCAATGCCATCTTACCTGAAGCGTTTAAGGTGGAGCCTGAGGACCTGAGGCAGTTTGTGGACCATCAGCTGTTTCTGTGCTTCGGTCAGGATGAGGGGTTTGGAGGAGGTCCGGCGTCTGGCAGCTGCAAACACAAACACAAGGTCAGAGGAGAATTAACAGTATATATATATATATATATATATATAAATATAAAACTTGAATAGATTTTTTTTTAAAGTTTCTCGAAATTTCCTGGCATTTAAAAATGACTTGAACATTTTTTTTATCATCTGTAAAGATCCTGAAAAATTGCAATACCTTAAGATTTTCAAAGTTATTAGAAATGTACATAAGCTAAGCCCATGTTATATTTTTGTTATAATTTCATTATTTATTTAATTTCAACTATTAGCAATTTATTCTACTTGTTTTAATCATTTATTCTATTCTCATCCATTGTTTGGAAGACTTAGAATATTGTCAATATTTTTTTATGCTTATTTGTATTTTGGAATTGTTCAATAAAAGTTAAAAAACTTGTGATGAGTGGCCACTGGTCAACACTATTGCCAACTCCTCAGAAAGAAAAGTAGTGATTGGCTGTCCTAACAGTCAATAGTCAGTAAAGAGTCCAACATCTAACTTGTATAATCAGCCCGGTGCATATAATTGTAATGGAACGTTTTCCATAGATTTTTTTTTCCCTCTCTCTGGTGGGGGGCCTTCGGCAGCACCTACTGCTCATTGAAAAGAGTTTACAGGCTGAATATAGTCAAAGATTTTGCAGCTGTAAATATATATTTGCAAATAATTTTAAAATTTATATTTGTAAAGTTTTGCCACCCTAGAAAAAAATGCCTGAGAAATTAATGTTTGTGAATGTGTAGAAAAGGATTTACATAGTTGTAAAAAAATATTTGGATTTATAAAGAAAAAAAGTTCTTTTGCAAACATCTATTTACTGATGCAAAGTAAAAAAAAAAAAAAAAAGAAAAAAAGAAAACTGTGCAAGACTGAAGTTATGGATCTGGATTTTTGTCCCTGTCCTTAAACCTTTATTTGATTGGACAGTTTCATTTGTCATCATCCAATCAGAAAGCAAAGGGCTTCCTGTCACCCTGCACTGCTGCAGTCTGTTTAAGGAGAGCAGAGAGCAAATAAGATTTAAAGATAGATGATGGCGTGACAAAGTGAATGTGATAAACTGATAACAAACATGAATTTGTCAGTCAGATTTTTTTACAGGGTGACAACGCTTGATTTTCAAATAAATGCTGAAATATGAGAGAGAGAGAGAGAAAGACAGAGCGAGAGAGAGAGCCAGTGTAACAGTTGAGGTGTTGTCTGGGGTAATACAGACTAGTTTCTTTCCACCCAGGCCCCACATATCTATTGTTTATTTGGAAAAAATTAGTCTGAAGACATTTCGTTTCCACGTTGAAATCTACATAAATAAAATGTAGAGTGACATTTATATATGGCTCTATGGTGCGGCTTGACCACAGGTCCGTAGTGGTGGCGAAACATTGGACTGTAGCCATATCCTTCACAACACCCTCACAAAACTCATCATCCAGGGCAGAGAGAGACACTCGACTAAAATGGAGACGAGATGGCAGTGATACAGTTTGTCCAAAGTGATGATGAGTTTTTTAAATCCCAGGTTGTTCACTGTGTTAACTGAGCACTGGTCTTTGGCGATAAAAAAAAATATATATTGTTTGTTAATAACGTCTGACATCTCTTTGTGTCTCTGGGAGCTGGTGGATCATTTAGCCGTGACTCACAAAAATGAAACAATTTTATATTTTCTTGTGTCGCAAGCCCCCGTGTCCGTGAACAAGCACAACATTTCACATGCACGAATGTCGCCTGTCGCTTGGCTGGAGGGGGGCAGCGATTTTCGCCTCATCGCGCAAGTTCGATAGAAAATTAATGGAGAAGGAGCAACGTCGCCTCCCGTGTGTCCAGCCCATTGAATAAAACCAAGGCAGTTGGAGGTGTGGGAGGAGTCTGCAGCAGAGTGCTGCAATGCCAGTTGTGCTCGATTTGCCGTTGAAAACAGCACAAAAGTAAACTGCGAAGGACAAAATATTGGATCATTTCATTTTTATGATCGTTGAAAACCCAGATCATAATTGAGATTAAAATTCGATTAATCGCCCAGCCCTACTAAGGACCCAACTGGAAGGTATTAATACTCATAATCTCATCTTTTAATGGGTTTTGGTGAAAACTATATACAAAGCTTTATAATTCACTCAAAGAAAAGGCATTAATATTGCAGCAGCAAGACATAACACAAGAGCAAAGCAAATTAGTTTAAAAAATGTAAATGTGGGAGGAAAACATGAAGGAAGAGAAAGATTCCTGTTAATCCCTTATGTAAAAGTCTTAAGAACCAAGTCTTGTAATTGCTGCTAAAAGAAAAACTGTGTGTCCACTTCACTCACAGTTACACTGGTCACAGGCATAGATGTTTCCCTCCAGCGCTTCAGTCTCCGTGAACTTCGCCAGCATCTCTGTCAAATGGCACGAAGCCTGAGCGGCCGTTTCCCTGCTGTTACTGTGATATCGCTCAGGAAACTCCAGAGACAAATCCCAGAAAGGCTCCACAGTGTTAGAACGATGGTCACAGGCCAGGCATGTCACCTGTGTGAGGATGAGCAAGTTACAGTGAAAAAGAAAGCAATGTTGTGGAAATACTTGCAATAACCTTTAAGTATAAATATAAATCAAATACAAACTACTTCACTTTGGATAAAGCAATAAATTTGTCAACAGGAGCACAAGCCATCTGAATCAGTGCTGTGGTGAATAGTCGCAGAGCTGAAAACTGCCAAAAAATGCAGACACTGTTCTATTTAGCAAGAGCAGGTGTCCCAGTGTGTGCTCAGCCTTCACAAGTAGGAATTAATCTCTTGTCCTCAAGCTAACTCTCATCACACTCTACATAAAGCTGCTTATCATTAGTAAAATCAAGAAAAGCTGTAACATATGAGGCCAGATCAGTCTCAATAAGAATGAACTCACGCCAGGTGTTTCACAAATGCACACGCTCTGGTTTGTATTCGTATTTCAGAATCGGAAATGCACACGCTCTGGTTTGTATTCGTATTTCAGAATCGGAAATGCACACGCTCTGGTTTGCATTCGTATTTCAGAATCGGAAATGCACACAATCTGGTTTGCATTCGTATTTCAGAATCGGAAATGCACACAATCTGTTTCACAAATGCACACGCTGTGGTTCACAAATATAATTTTGAGGCACACTTGTAAGGTTATACGAATTGCTGAACGTGCATTTACGAATTCTCTGCGGTGGATTTTGAGACTCCCCTGACGCCGCAGTGTAACGAATGTCACCATTGGTTGACTAATCTGTCAATCAAATTTCCGAGTGTGATTGACAGATTCATCGGTCAATCAGGTGTGTTTGCATTCAGCCAATCATACTGCTCCTTACATTTTCTCCACACTTTTAGACCTGTCGCAGAGCTAATACTGCTATTTGAGCATGGTAGTTAAAGTCCAACTAGCGGGCAGACATGGAGGAGACGCAACAATCACAACCTGTAAGTAACACATTTATCTTACATTCCCTCGTTGTAGATCATGTAATGTTATCGAATTAACTGATTGACTGATGAATCTGTCAATCACACTCGGAAATTTGATTGACAGATTAGTCAACCAATGGTGAGATTCGTTACACTGCGGCGTCAGGGGAGTCTCAAAATCCACCGCAGAGAATTCTCTCACGAATGCAGAGATGTTCACAAATGAGAAGCAGTTCGTAAATGCACGTTCAGCAATTCGTATAATCTTACAAGTGTGCCTCAAAATTATATTTGTGAACCAGAGCGTGTGCATTTGTGAAACAGATTGTGTGCATTTCCGATTCTGAAATACGAATGCAAACCAGAGCGTGTGCATTTCCGATTCTGAAATACGAATACAAACCAGAGCGTGTGCATTTCCGATTCTGAAATACGAATACAAACCAGAGCGTGTGCATTTGTGAAACACCTGGCATGAGTTCATTCTTATTGAGACTGATCTGGCCTCATAGTAACATGTTTGTTCTCGTTTTAAAACTGCATGTCACAGTTTAAAGTCTGTTTAGTAATAAATAAATCTCTCCAGACCTATTTAATGAATTAGTGTTCAGTCAAAATTTATGCTTGCTGTAAAGTGCATGTTCATGAGTAAGATTATGACCAGTGATTAAATCTGGGCTTTGTTGGGCAAAGGTGATTAAAGGTGTTTGTCTCATACCTGGCTGAGGAGCTGACCATGAAAGATGGTGTTGACCACGCTGAGCACCTGCTTGATGAGTCGTTTCTGCGTCTGTGGGACGCCAGCAGTGGTTGTGTGCATGCCGGTGCTCTCCAGCTCATGCTGCACCTTATCCAACAGCTCGCACAGGAACTCCTGTGCGTCCTGCTGAGCGTAGCCCCTGAAAGCAGGGATCAGCTGCCACACCGAGTGGAGCATGGCAAAAGGCGATACCAGCGCCCATTTGCCAGACCACATTACCTGGAACAAGGTGTGCAGCTCATGGCAGAGAGAGATGTGCTTTGAGCTGGGCTCTTTGGGTTGTATCAGCTCCATACTGCGGGCCCGTGAAGCCCCGCCACTCAGCCCTGCACCAGAGCCTGAGCTAGTCTGTAGTCCTTTCCTTTGAGACAGGGGGGGCTGTGATGAGATCTTCCCTGCCAGCTGGCCATGGACAGCAGATGCCAGCAGCTCCAGTGCCTGGGTCAGGTCCAGACGCAAAAAGCACTCCCTGAAAACATGCAGGTGACTGAGCACCTGCAGGATGGAGTTCATATAACAGGTGTTTCCTAAATTCCTCAAGCCAGTCACTCCAGGAGTGACTGTGGGATGCCGTTTGAAGGGTGAACCACCCTGTTTGGTAATCTGCTTGCGACGCACAGGGGTTTGGGTAATGCGAGGAGTTGCTGAGGGTGTTTTGGGCCTTGATTTGGCAGTAGAGGAACGGTTCCGGGGTTTGGAAGCTGGTTGGGCCTTTTTTGTTTGTTTGGCTTTCTTTGAGGTTGCAGTGGCACGGCTTCGAGTTTGTGGCCTGTGGGTTCGAGAAGGGGGCACACGTGTTTTGGTCTTTTTGCGTGCCCGTTGAGAGGTTTGTGCTGTGATTGCCGTATCCGCAACTTTCTGGCTTTCCCGACGCAACCGACGACTCTTCCTGAGAGGAGCATTTTCCAACTCCTCCTGTAGCTGCCTCTTTAGAGCACGCCTCCTCTCCCTGGCCTCCCTTTTCTGCTCTTCTTCCACTTCCCTCTTTCTCTCTTCTTCCTCTCTCTTCTTTCCACACTCAGTCAAGCCAAACCAAAGGCGGAAGATGCGTCCCATAAGTGCCCTTCGGCGGTGCCACAAGGCAGTAAACATTCTGTCTTCATCCCGAAGCTGCAACTCGCTGGCGCCGCACGGAATGAGGGTATCTGATGCGGCGCTAGAAGAGCGGAGGGTGCGCCCACTGCGGGTTGTAACCTCATAGTTCTGGCTCTGGATAGCACTGAGCGTGCTCCGAAGCAGCTTGAGGTCTCCGGTGGCGTTATCATTCAGAACATAGTCATCACACAAGTAACAAAAAACATAAAGTTCATTAACCTCCATAGCCAGTGGGTGGCGCTGCTGCTGGAAGTGCTGTAGGGCATGTTCCTCGATGTAGCGGCCACACGCCACATGTGCACAGCCCAGACAGGCCCATACAGACTCTGTGGTGTTGCAATCAACACAATGCCACTTCTGGGGGTTGAGGATGGAGTGGTCTGGGGCCAGCCGCAGCCGCCCCACATGCTTACACCTGTCCATTACACACACCTGCCGGCCGAGCTGGCTGGCTGGCTGTGTCAGTCAATAACACACACGTATGTGTGTGTGTGTAAGGCTGAGTGTGTCCGTCAAGGTTTAACACTGGCTTCATATCACCATGGTAACCATGGTGAGTTGAGAAATGGGACCCTCCCAGGGCATGGTGGTGTTGTCTGGAAGGAAAAGAAAACTGATTGGATGGTTGGATGGGATAAGATGATGAGATGGAAGAAGAAAAAAAAAAAAAGCCAAAGAGAACATCCACATCTGTTCTTAAAACATGGGTGAAAATCTACGTTAAGCATATTGTTTTATAGACCTTATATTTACATTTCCCTCTGCAATAGAGTATTTTCCTTTAACATTACAAATGTGTAGTTTAAAACAACAAAAAGCACATTTACATAATGCCAGTGAGCCTTTATGCTGCAAATGCATCAAACAAACCACAAAACTTTTAAGTCAAAGCTGGTAACCTCGACTGTTTTACAAGGCTACAGCTACACAGGGTTAAAGGCTGAATAATTGGGATTTTGTCACTAAAAATAATTTAAAATGTTCTCATTTGCTGCGAGGGATGAAAGGAAGCTTCCCTATGAACAATCTGTCTCCTACATCAACAATGTCTTTGTCAAGTTTTTTTTCCTTCAAAATAAGAGTTCTCTGCCGGAATAAATTGGTGCACCGTGTTGCTCTTTCCAACTTCCTGGTTCCTTTACCCAATTATATGCGACTACCCACAGTTGCCTAACAACAACAAGGCAGCGTTTGGTATTTTATGTCAGAAAAAGAGCAGCAGCGTGCAGGTAGGGAAGCTAGTAAAAGAAGCAGACCAGCATCCTGCTAAAAAAGCAAACGACCAAAAACGGAATAAAATGAGGATCAATATTGGGGAATCTTTTGCAAGGTGGAGAAGTCTGAGCTGACATAGTTTCTCCTTGACAGGTAAGCACTGGAATTTTGCTTAAATTAACCGAAAAGTTTATCTTGATTTACAAAAATTTTAGTCTAATTTATTTCTTGGCACTCATTAATTTGTGTGACTATATGGATGTATTGGTGGAGTAAATTGGTGGCTTATTAGTTTACAACTACAAATGTAATGATGTTTTGGCCCAGTAAATACTGTGTTTGTCCTTATAAACTTATGAAATTACTATCAAATTAATTTATTAAGTGAGACTAAGGGAAAACAGCTGCTGCATGGCATTTGCTGATTAATGTAGATTTTATTTACACTCTTATTTTATGCTAACGTAAATTAGCGCTAGTTTTGCAAAGCATAGCAACTTACTGTGTGAATCTTCGCTCCTCATTATGATATTTGCTATGTTCTCTGTCCTTCATAGACTGAATTAAAGAACCGTTCTCTCACAAACCGACAACCTACGCGAAACTCTCAGAGGGAGAGGGGGGAAGAACGCTTTCCGTGTTTTTCTCTTTCGAGTGCAGTTCTGATTTGAAACACTAGGTGTCAGTGCTACTTATTTTGCCTTTAACTGAGGCAAATTGACAGCTGGCAGGCAGACTTAACCATTTTAGGACAGCAACATGATTTGTAAGTAAAATAACTGGTTAATAAACATGATTGTGCAAAGCATATCCCCTCAAAATCTGCTCTTAAAGTCAACATGGATTATTAAACCTGGTTGTGAAAACTTCAAAAAGAAACTTTTTAAAAGAAAAGGTCAATAGTCATGGTAATGGTATTGATGACTTCAAAGAGGCATAAATATAGTTTCCTCAACAAACCTCTCGAATGTAATTAACAGATTTTAACCACAAGAAATAAAAGTTCAGAGGTTTGAAAATGTGCAGGAGAGCTGGTTTGAATACAGTATAAAAAAACAACAACAACAAAAAAAGATTGTAATTTAGATCAAATAAAGAATAACAATGAAACTATTCTTTAAATCCATCAATGAGTTTGGGCACAAACTCTCCTGATTTACTTTCACACCCCAAACGGCTGGTGTTCCTCAGTAAAAAAAAAAAGAAAAAAGTGGGGATCCTTGAGTAGGCTGAGTCCCCACCCACCACTAAAGTCAAAGAAGCAAGATCCCCCAACAAAACGGGGTTCTGAGCCTCCAAAGTGTACACTCTTTGTCCGAGTACAGAACTACCTTTGAGTGGAGGAAATGAAAGAGAAGAATCAGAGGAAAAAACAATGCTAGGAAATACCCTTGCCAAAAGAGCGATACAGACAGCGGTGAAAAGTAGAGTTCTAACATGCTGAGCTAAAATATCATTTTAAGGTACTTAGGCTACTTGAAAATGTATATTTTCAGCTAATGTATCTGCTCCACCCCATTTCCAAATAAATGGTACTACTTTATACTTTACGCCTTCTGTTCATGATCATTAATGACTATGTTAAGGATGTACAAAATTAATTAAATGAATGTTTATTTTGAACATATTAGCATATTACATTAAATTATTACATATTACATGGAACATTGCTAACCAGCACATTTGAAAAGGACTAGGAAGAAGCACAAGCTTATTTAATCCTATTCCTTTCTCCATTTTACATCAAAAGTGTGCTGTTATACCAGTTCACTTCCTGAAATAGTGAGCTTTAAAATACAACAAACTTAACAATGAAACCAACATTTTTGGATGATGAAGTCTGAAAAAGTTCTGCTTCATTTGATTATACCAGATGGCTGTTGTTAACAGCTTCACCAAATCACTCAAATTATCTCTTAAAATCAGATTTAATTAAAGACAAGACAGTTCAGAAAAATGAGAACACATCTGTATGCCTGAACTGTGCTTTTACCTTCTCTAATCTCTCCTTGTCTCATAAACAAACAGCGTGGATTTATCTGGTGTTGATGTATTTAGCATTAACATTCTGTTTGCACAGTGATTATCCATTATTTTTTATTGAAATTATGTCATATATAATCATCTGAGGAGCCACATTATTAATAGGTTCAGTTTATCATGTAAGGATCAAACTCACATTTCTAAATGTTTTCAAAATCTGTTCCATCATTTCATAAACTATTTATCAAAAATCTAAATAAGTTTGTTAGATTGCTCAAGTCAGGACAAGCCTGTTTGTGTACCAGTTCTAGTGCAGGAGTGGGCGTGTTTATTCAATAGTAATAATCAGATCGTGCTGCCATAAGTGCAGCAGCTGTGATATGAATACGATGTCGTTGCTGTCAAGGACCCAGGACTGATCCTGTGAAGGTGTTAAGCACTTAATCTTTAAATCACTCCGCAGTGAACCTTCCAGTGCTGTCATGTTGAGCAATAAACACTCATAAAACGTGGCACAGTAAACACATCTAACCCATAAGAATGACCACTATTTATCAATACCAAGCTTTAGAGTCAACGCCACTGACTTCACATTTAGAAAAGAGTGGTATCCAATATATATATACTATAGGAATGGGTCTTGGGTGAATTGATCCAGAGTTTCTAATGTCAGGTAAGTTTTATCAGCAAGTAAGCGCGCTTTGCCTGGTTTGTCCTTGTGGCTGCATGGGCTGAAGTAGCTGGATACTACTCATCCTTACGTTAACGTTCAAGTAAATGAGCCACAACAGAACACAACCAGCAAAGTAAGTGAGAAAACAAACTGCACAACACATCAGCTGGACAGCATACGCTGTTGTATTTGTCTAAACATCTCAAAATGTTTTTCTCCTCACGGCTAACGTTAGCCTGCTACAAGCTAACTTGTTACTAACAGCTATGAAGATTACAAAATACTGAATCATTAAAAATACATACCAAACATCTCCATACGTTTCATATGCTAACTGCTGAAAACAAATTAAACTACAAGTAGAACGCCTAAAAGCCCTTGCAGTATATGCTACTTTTACTATTTTTAATGTGTTTATTCAAGAGATTAATGAGCCCTAGCCGTTCTTGCTAACAGTAGCCTAACAGGCTAACCAGCATTAGCCTACTAGGCTACCACCGATAATCCCAGCAAGTTCGTGCAGTAGCCGGAGGACGGCTTCTAGCTTCAGGCACCTCCCGGAGGGATGTGATTAAAATATAATTAATTTTTATTCCATTACATTTTAATAAGCGTGCAACGAAAGAGGAAGTATAAAAGAAACTAGCATACCAAGCCTCTCCTTCACGGCAGAAACTCCTCTGTTTCTAAAATGATCGCCATCTTGTCAGTCCTTGTCGCGTGGTGTTGGCTTGAGCGCGTCCTCGATACGTGACGTTGTTGTTATTGTTTACTATAATGCTGAAGGTGTTATCTTTCAATTTAATATGTTGTTAACATATTATTTATATCAGTTTGCTTTTCTACCGCTTTCAATTCTGTCTGCGAATATTATTTTATTTTAAGATAAAGTACCATTAGTGGCAAAATAATTTGTGGAATATACAACTTTGGAATATTGTATTACTGCATTAGACACGATTTGTTCGACTTTTTATATGATTCATCCTTAATTAAGCAACTAGTGTTGATAGCAACATCAAAGGAATAAATTGCAAAAGAGGATAATACAAGAAGTTATTACTAGCAAAATTTGTAATTTTACAAAAAAAAAAAAAACTTTATATAAGTAGTTGTACTGAACTGCATTTTTCTACTTGCTGACAGTAACTGAAAATAATCAACATAGGCTAGATAAAATCACTGCACTGCATTTGTAACCAAATTGAAGGCAGGGTCGCTTTTCACCACTAGAGGGGAGAGTTGCACTTTCCATTTTCCAGCATCATCGCTGATAATTGCAGTTGGTACTGCAAACAAAGAGAGCTTTTAATAATCCTTTTAAGGGTCCATAACAGAAAGGTTAATAATCTAAGTATCTCCATTTCTGGATAAGAAAGCTACTGAGACAAACAACAATGTCAAAATGACAACAGTGAACAAAGTAAACTGTACAGAATGAGCATACACTGACTGACTAATGATAACACAAGAAGCAGGTGTGTAATGACACATACCTTTTTGTTTTGTGTCTCAGCTGAGGGTTGGAAATGCATTTTATCAAGTGTAGGTGTAATGTTCTCGCTGACCCCTGAACAGGATGAAACAGGCTTAACGGAGTCAATCCTGCTGTATTTACTTGGATTTTAAAATATGCTTTTTACTTCTACTCTACCATATTTCCACTGGGAATATTGCACTTTTTTTTTTTTAACAGTGTTAAAGATTTTCCAGATACTCCAGTTTGTTTATATGTGTTGACAATGACATCCTCATATGCTGAAACTGTTTTATTTAATATTATTTTGTGTTAAGTATAAAAAGGGTTGCAGCACGGTTCAATTTTAGCTTCACTTTTGTAACAAGAGATGTGAAACAACACTGCAGTTTTAGATTTTTGTTTATGTTTTATACATTAGGATCAAATGAGATATAACTGTGTATCTTATTAACATTTGCAATGTCTGCAAATTTCTATACTTTTTGTATATTGCATGTTCTACCTCCTCATAACCACAAGGACAACAACAAAGTCTGATATTACTGAATGATATCTCAGTGCATGTTTCACTTCACAGTCTAAGAGTCTCCTTGGCTGCTTTGTTTTCTTTGTGTTTTTTTTTTTATTCAATTGGCTCATAAACTACAGATTCAAAGATTTCTTTAATTAAAAATCCAAAACACCACTTTGGTTTTTTAGGCATTCATTAAGCAGCATTTAAACACAAAGAGCACAGAACTGTGTGGAAATCTTAAGCCCCGTCATTTCTTTGTACATTTTCAGGAAAATAGGAAATGGGTGCAGTAGTTTATGGAAGCATGCAAACATACATGTAAGTGTAGAATATCAGGCAAAAAGTGAGATTGTACAATTCTCAATTGAGCTGAAAAGTCACTATTAGACTAACTTTCTGGTAACTTCTTTAATTAGTCTTCAGGAATAGTTCTCCAGGCTTGTAGAAGGACTTTCCAAAGTTCTTTTTTTGGATGTTGCTGCTTTTTTATTATGTTCTCTGTCAAAATGATCTCACACTGCTTTAATAATAAGGTCCGGGCTCAGGTGAGGATTCATTACTCAGTCAGACCTGTTTCCACTGACTTTCAGACCAGTTCTTGTGGCATGTAGCATACCCCAGCCTTTTCTACTTGTTTCCCTTCTTTAAGAATAGCTTCTCACCAGCTGTGTATATTTATGGAGACCTTTTCTAATGAGGTTACGGCCAATAGTAGATGCATCAGTTGAAGCTTCAGATGCATGTCATAGGTCCTGTGTCAAGCCTCTTTTTTTCTGTTTCTTGAGAACATCACTTTCTGACACTATTCATCTGCTGTAGACAGTTTTTTTTATTTAGACCTGACACTTCTTTTGTCGTCCACTTGTCCAGTTTCTTCAAATGTTCATACTGCACACCATGCTGAGATATGTCAAGTTTTCAGCTAGTAGTTCTTTGGGAATTAACTTGGTGCAATTTGTTTTACACCTGTTAAACTGTTATCTTTTACATTTTTGTAGATGCAGCAAAATGGGAATAAATGATCTTGGTTTCTGCTAAGGTGTCTCTTATGTGTAGACACAACACTGGTTCATCTCTTGAGTTAGGAGCCTTTTTTATGCATGACTTTTCATGCATAGGCCAATATTAATTGGCTTGACATTAAATAAATGATCTGAAAATGAGATAAAAGGCAAATGATGTCCAAAGAAAAACTCTAAAAGATCTTGAGGAAGCCTGAAGAACAAATTTTTCAAGACAACTTTAAAATATATCAAGAAAAATCTGGTTTCTTTGAAACAAACTATGAAGAAACCAGACTTTTGCACAGCACTGTGTATACAAATAAAACCAGAGGAGGAATCATTGCACTATGTATTCCAACAGATTAATTGCATTTGGCCTTTTTTGGTCTGTGTCTGCAATTCTTTGTCACAGGTAACTTAATCATCTACTTAAAGCCTCTTCTCTGCCACTTTCATGGATCAAGTTGTGCTTAGTATCCACCTTTTTGTCTCTAAGGGTCTTCCCTAAATGCTGGTGTAGGATGCAGGTGCAGCACCTCATGCTGGTTAATGAGGGTTGCATGGTGGTAGTCACTATGTAGATCCTATCAGTGTTAGCCGGTATTTCCTATTTGTTTAAGAAACCAACATCACACTGTCTGAATCACAGATTTGAGTCTCATTTCTGACCTCAACAGGAAGCAATATCATAATTATGCTAAATTATGCACAGATATGCTGTTACTATAAAAGCAAAAGTTTGGCAGGTGTATATAAAGGAGAGGAGGCCTGTGGAGTCAGGTTACGGCAACACTTTATGAATTCCTTGATAAATATTAGAGTCATTTTTCATTAGGCCAGAGCTTAAAGGTAGGTAGAGTTTCATTCAGGAAATTGTGGCTGAAGGGAAAACTTTTAATCTCAACACATGTTCCCTGATTGCATGTGAAGAATCCTTCTCATGTACTGATTAGTGGGGAGCTGATCCATACAAGCCTTGTTAAACCCCCTCTGAACTGGCCAAGTGTGTGTTGCTATATCGGTGTGTGTGTGTGTGCTCGTGTACATGTCATTTGTGAGAGATTAAGGAGCGTTTGTGAGTGACTTAGAGAAAGAGGTATGTGTTGATTTGCCATGCGATGCCTGTGAATCATCTCTAATGTTTTTCTCCCTGAATGTCCCCAGGCCTTTACTCCCTTCATGTCCACACATGCAAACTCTCCCTTCCTCCCTCCCTGTCCCTTTTTTCATCTGCTCTTCTCATAAACACACCTCTTACTGTTATTTAACCTCTGAAGGCTGCACTTTCTGTCATCTAATCAGTAGTTTCACTTCATTCAATGAAATGATTCATTAAATCACCAGAAATGTCGCCCACATTGATTAGCCTGGACCGTTATGGCTTGAACTTGAACTTAATCCATCTTTGCTGCTTCTTTTAGCTCTCTGTTTTGGCTTTTGGGGATATTTACGGTATGGTTGCGTATCACCATGTTCTCATGAACCCTTGTTTTCATCAAGCAGACTGATTAAAACTTACTGTACACTACCTCTCCAGCACCAAACAACAAGAAGATAACATGAGCAACCAGCTGGTGAGGACAGATGAAGCTCTTGAGATGAACAGGCAGATATTTTTCCCAGGAGATGATAGATATTGAAAATTGGACTTGGATTTGTCAGATGGCCAGAAATGCTGTATGACTCATTATGTTGTTTACTGCCTGCTAAATGTCTGTGTCCAGTAGACATGGCTGACAAAGTAGTCCAGGAAAGTCTTGTTGATTATTTCCAGCCATACAGTAATGTGCAAAAGGAGGGTTGAAGTTGCTGGTCCTATGTTTTAGTCTGAGCTGTAGTTCAGGAGGAAGAGCGTAGGTGGATCGATTCCAGACTTACTCTAACAACATCCCAAAGTGTCCTTGGGCAAAACACTGAACGCCATGTTGCCTCCCGATCTATCAGGGTATAAATGTCTGTTAGAGCAAAAGCACTTAGTATATAACCATAGAAGTGCTGTATGGGTGAGTGTGTGAATAGGTGTAGTAAAGCACTTTGAGTGGTCAACATGACCAGAAAAACACTATATACTGTAAGTACAGTCCATTAGATCATAATTTTTAATATATCTTTTGTTAAATTTCAAAGGTTTTTACTGGTATAAATAGGTGAAATATTTTACATTTAATCCTATAATGAGCCATGTGTAACATGTAAATGAGAATGAGATGCAGTAATTAGAAAATATGTATTTTTATATCAGTGGTTTTACAAAGATTTAACATTTCTGATGCTGAAAGTGAGACTTTTTAATTTATGCTTGCTTATTGTTAGTCTTCTAAACCCTACACATTTTCTGGAAAACCTAGAACCTGTTATTTCTTGACATCTAAAGAAGTGTTTAAGCCTTTGACTTTTTTTGTAAATTGCAGCATTATTATTGTATTTTTGTTTTTCAAGTCTTTTAATGTCTTGGAGTGCAAATTCTCTGGCTGTGTGTGGAATGTCTGCATATTTATTTGTACAGTGTTTATGTTCTATATGTACAGCACATTGGTAACCACATGTTTTTTTTATAATGTGCTATGCAGATAGATTTTATTGGTCCAAACACATGAACGTTTAGTTATTTGTTCACTCTAAATTCTCATATAGAAGTGAGTGTGAGTGGGGTTTTGTGTCTCCTTGTTGGCCCTGCATTAGACTGACAATCTGTCCAGAGTGTACCCTGCCTCTCGCCAAATAACTGCTGGGAAAGGCACCAGCCCCCCCATGGCCATGAATTGGTCTAAGCAGACTTGCTTGTGTTGTTCTTACTCTCAAATGTAAGTCGCTTTGGATAAAAGCGTCTGGTAAATGACTGTAGAATAGAAAAATGGATGGATGGATTGAACCTCCCAACTAATTAGGTTACCTGGCAAGTGGTAAGTAACATTGTGGGTTTCAAGGTTGCACGTTGCTTATTTGTCACTTGAAAGATGTAGTTGTACATGTATCTGAGGCTGTGCACACCCATTTACCACTAGTAAAAAAGCGACATGGTAAAAAACTAAAAAGACGATATCAATATAATAAACCCCAGTGCAATGATTGTTTGTAATAAGATAATATGTATATTATCAGACTGTATAGCATGCACATTACAGCACGATCATTGCACTGGGGTTTATTATTATACATATAAATATATGTATTTTAGGGCTGTCAAATTATTAGAATTTTAATCATATTAATCACAGCTTTTAAATTAATTAATCATGATTAATCACAGCTTTACAATTAATCACAAATTTCAAAATAATTAATCACGATTTGCGAATATGCCTGAAATTTGCCTGTTTTCACTGTACTGTATGGACAGAAAGAGCTGATGCTACAAATATTTACTGTTACCTGAGCTTCTCTTGGATAAACATCAAATGTCCAAAAGTCAGTAAATGCAGCATGTTGTTCCAAATCATCTCTACCATGTTGTAGATCAGAATTCAGAATTCACAGATCATCTCACCAACCATCTCCATGGTGATAATTTCGGTCATAACACCACCAGATGTGATGACTGAAGTTAAACAGCCGACTTTGATGAAGAAACTGATGGTAAAAACACATTTTTTCATTGAAGTGTGAGTGTTTGTGCAGCAGTGCTCAAAGTCCTACAGCAGCAACACACAAAGTAAACACCTGTAGATTAAATAGATCATTGGCTGTTTGTTTTACAAGTTTTTCTTCACTTTTTTACACTTTTTTCCTGGTCAGTGCTCCTGCCTGGCCCCCCATCAGAACTTTTCTAGAACCGCCCCTGCATAGCTGAACTATAAATCTTAATAATAATAATAATAATAATAATAATAATAATAATGCTGATGACCATGTTCTTATGTGATTATTTAAAAAGGTGTATATCTGGACATGGCCTGTGTTTGTCCGCCAGCCCATTCCACAGTTTAATCCCACATACAAACACAAAAAAACTTTTCCTTCTGCTTCTCACAAAGTACATTTTGAATATTGCATTTCCCTGTAAATTATGCCCCCCCATCTCCCTGGCTAAAAAGTGTTTGGATATTTAGTGGTAGTAAACGCTCACTAACTTTATGCATGATCTGTGCTGTATGATAATGACCCTAATCCTAAAGTTTAAGTAACTTTGATTGTAAAACAGAGAATTGTGTGATCAAAAAACCCAACTTTGTGTATGATACGGACGGCCCTTTTATCCAATACTGACACTGAATAAAGAGCATTTTTATAATTGTTTCCTGAGATCTCTTTACAGTAGGTTAAATATAGAGGAACTAACAAGCAATACAGAATACAGAATGAATTGTAATCTAAAAGCTGCTTTATTTGAATGTTTTTTGCTACTTTGTTTTGTATGTGCCTGCTGTGGGGCTTCCAACTGAGTTTATCATCTAGTATCACACCCAGGACTTTAATTTCCTTTACATTTTCAATAATTATATTTAAAATTATTTTTATATATTTATTATCTTCCTTTTAATAACTACCAAATATTATGACCTCAGTTGTCTCTATATTCTGCAACAGTTTATTACTATCCATTAATATGTTTAATTGTTTTAACTAAATTATTCATAATAATAATAATTATGTCACTTTAATCATTTCCAAAATAAAATATATTAATATCATCAGCAAACAGTGTTAATTTCAGTAATTTAGAGATAAGAAATATGTCATTTATATATATATTAAATAACTTAGGACCCAATACTGACCCTTGGGGGACCCCACAAGCAATCTCCACACACTCAGACATGTGTTCACCCATTTTTACAAGCTGTTGTCTCTCAGAAAGATAACTGGAAACCCAGTCCAGTGCCACTCCCCTCATGCCATACAGATGCAGTTTCTTTATGAATATCGAATGATTTATTGTATCATAAGCTTTCTTAAAGTCTATAAATATATCTATATTTAGATTTATTGGGTTAACTATTATTGGGTTGCTTTTATCATCTAATGAATTTATTATTTCTTCTGTTACTTCCATCAATGCCAGTGATGTTGTACCTTTTGCTCTAAACCCGTTCAGTATTTCATATTGTTTTAGTACGTTTTCTAATCTCTTGTCAAAAAGTTTTTCCAGGATTTTTGAAAATTGTGGGAGGAGTGACACTGGTCTGTAGCTTGTATATAGATGTTCATTACCTTGCTTGAATATTTGTTTTTTGCTATTTTCATTTTCTGTGAAAATGAGCTGGTTTGGAACGATAAATTGCAGATGTAAGTTAATGGTTTTGTGATGCCATCGATAAGTCTAGTAACCAATGCCATATCAGTACCATCACAGTCTGTAGAGAATTTGTTATGAGAGTTTTTAACAGCTGATTTAACCTCCAACTCATCTACTGCTGAGAGAAAGATGGAGTGAGGATTATTCTTAGTCTCCACACATGGCATCTCTTCTTTGGCCTGAAATCTTCGCTGCCAGCTCTGGTCCCACATTCACAAAAAAGTTATTCATTCTATTAACTACCTTATTCATATCATAATTACCACAATATTCTAGATACATCATTTTCTGTGTCCCACCTTTTTTTTTTAAAGCTTGTTTAATGTATGTATGTTGTTTAGTGTATACTTCTTCTTATGTCTCATGCTCACCATCCTGGTCACCAGCCTCAGCTGTCACTCGAGCGTAAGAGCTGGTGCCTGGTGTTGAGCCCACTCACAATGATGTTCACCATTCTTGTATATTGCTTCAGTTCATCCACACATATTTCTAGTCTATCAATTTTTTTGTCTTTCTCAATAATTTTGGCCTTTAGTTCCCTCACTTCTTCCATTAGACCAATAAGTAATATTTGTTTTACTTTCTCTAATATCTCTTCAGACATAAAACTTAGTGAGAGCTTTATCTCCTCCAGCTCCTAGGTGGCCTGACTCTTTTTTGGAGGCTTGATAAGTAAAGTGCCTGAGATCAAAGCAGAAGCTCACCTGGTGGGAAATGGAGGCCTGGAAAACTGCTCTTGTAGTTAGCAGGACCTGAATCCTGCCCAGTGGACAGAGGAGGCCGCACCAACATTCAAATCTCCCAAAGAAAAGAAGAGGCTGCCCCGCAACACAGAACTCCCAGTAGATAGAGAAGGTCGCGCTACACAATGAAATTCATGGTAGATAGAGGCATCCGCACTTAGTCCCAAATCTCCTGATGGATAGAGGAGGCCTCGCCATGCCACTGAACTCCTGGTAGATAGAGGAAGGGCTGCCATGCCACAGATCTTCCAGTCTCAAGATCTTGTTCATTACATTTAGACTAAGCTAAAAAGATTTTACAGAACATCACACTCATTATACCACCAACTTCGAAAGGATACGTAATTCATTTTAACTGTAGAAGCTATTTCTCTAAACCCAGATACGTGTACAAACCACAATCATCTGGGTTGCTTACAAATAATTTGTTAACTTTTTCATTTATTTTTTAGTTATGTGTTGCTGTGATTGTTGTAATTTTTTTGGGGGGGAATTAGAGTTATACATAAGTTTACCTGAAAATTCACTTAAATTTATGCAACCAATAAAAATAGGTTGTACCAAAAAGATATTATTTAAATTTTATTCTTTACTAAGGCATCTGTTATGATTACTGGCTCATCTCTTGAGTTACTTGCCTTGTTTTTATGCATAAATTATTCACAGATCAGTGTTAAATGCCTTAATAAACAAAACAGAAACATTTCCTCTGAAAATTATTTGGACTCGAATTACCCATACCTAATGCCAAAGTCTAAAGATCTATTGCTCAAGACAATGTCTTGTTTTTTGGAAGCAAAAGATAAAGAAAAACACAGTGGATCAAGATTTTCACACTGTAATGAAGAAAAATTATTAACAGTAGAATCTGCTGTTTAATTATGATGTGCAGTAAAAGACAGAGAATCCTCACAGTATGCATTTCTTTCTGACACCTGGACCTCATAAAGATAGAAATAAAGGCACACACACACATAAAAACATGCAGCTTTACAACATGTTTTCACAGTTTTCACTGGTTGATAATTTCAGTGAAAGGCAGCCATTCCGGTGGTTACATGGTGGTGTTAACGCAGCTGGATATGGTGTTGGATTTGTGGTGGGTGAAAACACAGGTGCAGGTGAAGCCGGAGGAAATGCTTTGCAGCCTGTAAACAAACCCGCCTCCTATAATTGCTGCTTCCAAGATTTTCCTCCAACCTGCTCTCCGTGGTAAGGCTGGGTGTTAGCACTGGCTGCTTGACAACTTCTGATGTATAATCTGTTTTTTATAGAGTCCCAGCTTGTCATAAGTATCTGTCTTTTCTCCTCAACTGTCTGTTGTCATGTTGATCTGTGGGCTGGTCCATAATGACTTGATGACATCAGGTTCTTGTTTGCGTGGCTGTAAAATAATCAGCAGTAGCGTCTTGATCACTCTGCTATGTCAACATCATCCTCCTTGTTCTGGCTTGCTCATCATGAGGAGAAGCATTCCTGGTCCATGTCTGCATGCAGCTCAGTATTTTCACATGCAATTAAGTAAAACCAGAGTGTGGATTGTTTGTGAGGACAATGCTGAATATTTTTATTTGAACTGACTTACTGATTTAGTTTCAGTCTTTTAATTTCCTCTGTAAGTGAATCACAACTGATGGGATAATACAGAGCACATGACTTGCTTATCCAGCACACATTTCTTTTGACTATAGAGCTGAGAAGAAATCCATTCTTAACATATTTTCTCTTTCTCCTGTTTTTTTGAAAAATGCCAGTTCCACAAGCTGGTTGTAAGTTTGAACTTGAATAAGATGTAATATAACAGCTAATTTCATCATACTGGCTCGGCATGATTCACAGCAGTGTATGAAAGAATGTGGATCTTTTTAAATTTTCTCTTTTTCTTAACAAATCTAAAACATTTTTTAACACAAGGCCCTAAAAGTAAATGAAGAGAACCCAGTTAAACATGTGAAGCCAAAATATTTCTTAACCAGTGATTTATCGATCTAACATTAAGTGTCTGTCAGTGGAAAAAGTAACCCTACTGAGCAGCAATTCTGCAGTTAAATAATTGTGGTGGCCTGTAGTCCTGCACATTAGTTTATAGAACAATTTCAACTCTGGGATGTTGCCAGTTTCTTCATGTGAGCTGCCAGTGCTTCAACAGATGGCTATGACTTTAAGTTGGCAATCAAAAACATTCACTTTATTCTTACCAAATCAGTTTTTGCTTTAATCAAATCAAATCAAATCAAATCAAACTTTATTTATATAGCACCTTTCATACATACAAATAGCAACTCAAGGTGCTTTACAGATAGTAAAATCCCCCAGAACCCCAACCCAATAGCAGCAAGCCCCCCCCCCCGTCAAACACACACACACATCACAGAGGGTAAAAGCAAGTTAAAAGGACCAAGGAAACGCTGTCGTAAATTCTGGGGTCTAGTGATGTGGGGAAACACTGAGATAAAACACTATAAAACTAAATCTAAGAAAATCTAAAAACCAACCTGGGTATAAAAGTAATATTGCTAAGACCCATAAAATAAGAGAATCCATGAAATAAGAGAATCAGAATGATAAAACAAATACATAAATGATAAATAAATAGAAGCTGAATACAGTCTGTGCGTTAAGAATAAAGAAATGAATAAATACAATAGTAATAATAAAAGTAATGATTAAAATGCTAAATTAAAAAGGTGGGTCTTGAGTCTGCTTTCTTTTGAGATTCAGTTCACAGATAAATGTCCTGTCATTTTCCTGTAGAATTTGTTTTTACAATTCATAATTCATCGTTCCATAAACAATGGCACACCATCCAGACGAAGATGCAGCAAAACAAGCACAAACCATGATACTGTCACCGCCATGCTTTATAGTTGGGATAAAGATCTTTTGCTGGAATACAATGTTTTTTTGTTTTTTTTTTCATTTTAACCAAAAGGTTATAGTTTGTTTTCATTGGTCCACCGTGGCATGTCCACATGACAAACAAGGAAATTTTCTGTTAGGAGAGCAGTATCTTTCCTCTGGCTTTTCTTCTTTGTGCATCCCTCCCATGCATACCACTGTTGTTCTCCAGACGATAGACTCTTATAATTAACATTACCTGATATGAGTGATGCCTTTTCATTGTTTAGAAGTTACCTTGTGTTACTTTTGAGACCTCACAGACTATTAAACTACATACATTCTCTGTGCATGTAAAAAGTGACTTCTTGTGCTGGTTCTTTGGTTTCTTTTGTAAATGCTGGAGAGTCTGAAGAGATTTTCTGCACAACCTCAAAACCCATGATGGTATAATTATAGCATGTGTTACAAAATATAAAATACAACTGAAAAGTAAAAAGTCCAAACTGTTTAGTTTGAAAAAAGAATTATGTACATCCTGTGCAACATTTTCTACTGCTATTCCTGCTCTGTGGTGTCATTTGCAAAGCAGTGACCTACTGTTTAGGATGAAGGCTGTAAGTCTAGCGCACCTCAAGCACAGGTGTAAACAGTTATGGCACCATGCTAATGACACTTTTGCCAGGTCCAATGACAGATACGTTGAGCATTACTTGCTCTTTAAACATCATAACAGCTTTGTTTAATTTCTTCCATTTGTACACAGTCTGAGTGGCATGGTGAGGTACTGGTTTGCACTGTTAGCATTGCATCAAAACGTTCCAGCTTCAAATCTCTGCAGGGATCCTTTTGCATGGTACTTGCTTTTTTTTTTTTTTTACCATTGAGCATGCATGGATTTTCTCCAGGTACTTCAGCTTCCTCCCACAGCCCCAAAACATGTATGTTAAGTTAAATGGCGATTGTACAGTAAATCAAAGGTAACTATGACTGTCAGCCTTTGTATAGTTGATTGTGCTACTCCTGTGATGGACTTGTGGTTTATTTAAATGTACCCTGTCTCTTACTTGGTGGCAACTGGAACAGGCTGAAACCCCACCCCAGAAAACACACAATTAGACTTTGGATTGATAAAGTCCTAAGTCTTCAGGGATGGTTTTGTACATTTTTTTCAGTCTATATAAATCACCTCTGTAAAGTGCTATGATACATTTAGTGTTCATGTAGTGTGAGAGGCAGAAGGTCACATCTGATGCCTGCTTTGCGAGTGTCATCCCACTTATCAAAAACACCTGACTCCAAACTTTACCATAATGCTAATTTGCAAATCTGGAAGTTTAGTTAAATTGAAACTTGTTTAGAGGATTTTCAATTAATTGGTACAACCCAATCCCCCTTGTTAAAACACATCCAGGACCAGTGAGTGCTGGTTGCTGTGTCACACCTATAGCAAGCCAGTTTTGGGGCGTCTGTTTCAGGGTGATGGGTGCTACCGAAGAGGAGCATTGTGACTCCCAGTGAGAGGAAAGGAAGGTGGGGGAGGTTATTGTCCCGGAGTCTGCGGGAGCTGCCACGCACACTGGGGCCAATAGCAACACAAGAATGCTGGCAGGACAAAGGCCATAACTCCATTCTATAGCAACACAAGTGAAGCGTTGTATTCATACAGGCGGACACACATGCATGCATTTGCAGTTACTACAATAACACACACACAAACCATACCGGAGCAAACTATGCATCTGAGCAAGCATGCCAAACGCTCATTCATCAACTAGGTTCCCACACCACGCAACCCCCTGCAGGACATCTCCATCACAGGCTGAGAATGGCCAGTCAATCCTGGGACAATGAGAGAGTGAGCGAGCATTAGAGAGACAGAGTGAGGGAGCGAGAGAGGAGGTCTCTGGCTCAGATGTAGTAGTGCATGTGTATGTGGCGTCCTGTTGCGTCTATGCTTCAAGGCCAGTTCCCACAAACACCTCCTCTGGGCTAATCTGAAGGTCTGCCCTGGGCAGTATTGGAAAATGTAATCTGGTATTTAACACATGTGAAAGTACTATTTAAAGAGTTTTGATTGTTGTAGCCTTGTAAACTTTAATCTACCAATTCGATTTAGATAGTTCCTAATAAACCAGGAGCATAAAATAGGAGTAAATTTTACTTAAGGACTATATAGCAAAGACATGTGAGATTGTGTTTTATTTAGGTGGCAATTTTTTATCCATTTGACAAGCAAAATTGTCAATTTACTTTTAAGTGGTGAGGAGCGAGTAGAAAAGGATTTAGTAATAATTAGTGGTGTAAACAATATCACTGTTATACACTGCTGCAATAAACAGATTAATGGTTTCTAACTGCAAGCAAAACTTTAAGGAACTTGATCAAAACTGATTTCCTTAGCCACATAAGAGTAAAAAACACAGGGGGGTGTAAAAATCTGGAGAATGAAAGAAGATAGAGATAAAGACATAAAAGGTAGAAAACAACAATGACTACAATCAAAACCCAAAAAGAAAAACCAAACAACTGCTACACCTGCAAATAAACTTAACGAAAACATCCTATTCCCTCGGAAAAGAAACAAGACAGACAATCATCAGGAGTACCTATAGGAAAACAAAAATGAGAATAACATGAACAACAACCACAATACTACTATACCTGTTAGTGATTAAACCTGCAGGATAACACAACAACTGTATAAGGATACATGTTAGTAAATGAGTATGTGTGTTTGTGTATGTATGTATGTGAGTACAGAATATCAGGAATGGCTTCTGGGATTCTTTATAATAGGCACCAGGTACTTTGTAATTATTCATTGATGTATTATTGATGTATGGGCTAGTATTGCCCATGTTTATTCTCTACCGGCAGAAACAGCTAATGGTTCACGAGATTGGCCATGTGCATAACATGATTACTGATATACTTTGTCCAATCAGAAATATGATTTAATCCATAAAGTGACAAATGTATGTCCCTTCTGGGATTTCATAGAAATAAGGCAGCACATCGTGAACACCTGTCATTGATTCTTATTCTACACTCTTAAAATGTAGTTATAATTATTATTTAATTGTATTTCCACCAATAGTTTCTCCTAAATGACAACCTTTGATCATTAAATTTAAAGTAAGTAGTACTTCCAGTTGGCAAATAAATGTAGTGAAGTATCAGTGTAAAGTAACAATACTTTTTCCAAGTGGCACTAATGACATTCCTCTTCCCATATGCACTCGTTCACCCTTTCCCCTGCTGTCTGGAAACAGCTTAAAGAGACCAGGAGGAGCTGCGACCCCTCTGCCACAAATCTGTGAATGAGTCGTGGACGAGGAAATGTGGGTACAAGAGGCTATCCGGCTTCGGCTGTGTGAAAACATCCACTCCCACTCACCTCTCGTCTGTGAGGCGAGGTCAGCAGACAGGTGAGAGACCTTTGACCCGGCATGCTGTGGAGCTTTGCTAGACATGCCAGGAATGTGTCCACACCTTGTGCCCAACCACGTCACCGCAACTGGAAAACACACACCTTGTCTAAACCCAAACAGAGTGTATGTGGTCGACTGGTTCTCTCTGTTATGGTCTACATTCTGGGACTTTGTGTGAATGTACAACAGAGTGTTATGGGAGCAAAAGTGATGGATGACTTAATATGAAGGGACAGAAAGAGGAACAGAAGGTGTGCGTGAGAAAGAGTGCAGAGTGATAAGGATATTTTTGTCTAATTTATGTGAAGTATTTCAAGGCCCGAGCAGTTATATCAACTGTTGTTGAGTTGGTGTTTATGTAAGTGTGTCTGGGGTCAGCTAAGCTCAGCCACAAGCTTTCAGTTACAAAAATAGATAGCTCATTACAACTTGAGCCTAAGTTTGTGCAATTTTGGACTTTATTTCTTTATTTTCTTTTTAGAAATATAGCCATTAATTTCTGGCCAAAAGAAAAGTAGAAATATATTAAAACCAAAAATACAAGCAGTAGGACAGATTCTTAAACTCACAAATACTCCAAACATGTTAGAAGGAAACAAGTGACAGCAAATGACAAAATTACTACACAAATTTCTCATTATGAAAAATCCATCTCAACCTTGGAACCCCTGAGCTATCGTCTGCTAACCTAGCCTCTGGGTTGAACAGCCAATGTCAAAGGACTAATGAATAAGATGATCTGTCCTGATTTTCAAGTCTATATAAATTGTGTATACAACAAAGTAGGGGAAAAAACTATAACATAATTGTCTGTGGACTACAAACAGACAAATGGGAGTAAAAACAAGAAAATATCTTGTCCCATGAGCACAAATTTAGGATTTTTAAAAACGCATTACTTAACTTTCTGACATTAAAACTTAGTGTTGCAGACTCGTATTATGGCACAGTGACATCAGTTATATGCATTTCTGGAGCTGTTGCTGTCCAGCAGCGTCCTCAAGCTGAGAAACCACACTATAAAACTTTTTCTTTCAGGGTGCTGTGTGACATTGCAGCCCACTTTTGCTTTACGGACCACATCACATGCTATCAAGTAGATATAAACACACTGGCCGTTTCAAATGTGCACTGTGGCTGATTCAGCAAAGAAACACAAGAAGATACTATCGAAGGAAAAAGGGAAAAGAGAGAAAGGGACAGAGCAAGAGATGAGACAAGAGTCAAATTAAGTCGTTTACAGACTGGAGATATCTCACAGTACAGGTAGGATGCAAGACTCATGCCGAATTAAGGACCAGTTATGCACGACGCAGAAAACAGTTACACAGATGGACGGACACTTCGTCCATTATCCTGCGTTGTTTATGCACATACTTTTTTGGGGGCATTCTGGATCTGTTGCTTGGCTGAGCAAATGAAACAATACCACTGGAAACCATGGCAGCAGTGTTGAGCTCTATAGCTGACATGCAACCAGCGAAAGGAATTAGCTAGGGAAGAAGAAGAGGAACAGGTAGAAGCAGCAGCAGAAGAAGAAGACGAGGACAACAACTATAGAAATGGCAGGAGCTTTCGAGAAAAGACTGTATGAGTGTGTCGGGTGTGTTGGACGTTTGCAAACTACTTTATAGTAGTGCATTACCGCCACCAACCGGTGTCTGAAACTGACGTCAGAACGTAGAAGTGAACACTGACCACTAGTGGATGAATTGGCTTGTAAAAGAGACATGGAAGTATGTGGGCGGTGAAGTATGACAACGTTAGAAACTGACGTACCTATTTACATACGTAAAGGAGCATAAACGGGCCTTTAACCATCAATACATGGAGAAACTATGAGAAATGGAAAAAGTTCTGCAGTTCATCTTTAAGGCCAAATTCTGTTTATTTGCAGGTTTCTGTGCAATATCATTAAAGAAATGTGTGTGCAGAAAGATTCTCTCATGCCAATTTATCTGAACCATGACAAAGATGACAGAACTGTTAACTTTACCTCTTGGCTAAACGCTTGGAGGTAAATTATTCAGAATTGTAAAGGAGCCATGGCCTTTGCTAAGAACAGGCCACTTGTGGATCTATACAAATTAAAGAGGTCATGCGAGTGCCAAAAGCAGTGAGATCTCTGCATACCTCACTTAATCTAAAGATACACAACTCTAATCTTTTGTCAAGACACTTATCTTAAATAACAAGAAAGCTGTAAATACATGCTATATCTAATCTACATGCAAATTTTTCTTTGTGAAAACACACACAAGTATATGTAAGCACTGACATTAAATAGTGTTTTATGATTTAGACATTTCCTTATTAAGTTTACAAGAGTTTAGAAACAAATAAAATGTATGATTATTAAGAAAGTTTATTAATATCCTATGACTGCCAATAGCGTTTGTGCAAGTTTAAAGATGAGCTAGCTAAGATAGCACTACATATAATAATAATCTTATGTGTTAGCATACTAAATACTTTAGTTGCCTCTCATGTCATCCACAGTAGAGTATACCAAGCAGCCTGTATCATTTTAATACTTTTTATGCAGATAAAATTAGTTTAAAATAAAAAACGTTTAATTACATTTTAAAATAGCACAATTCTAGTCAGCATTCTGAACAGAGCTAATGCTAATCTGTTAGCATGCTTACTATCTATGTTGTTGCCTACAAAACATGTGCAGTAGAGTCTAGCATGATGCCTGTTTTTTTTGTTTTTTTTCAATTAGATAACATTAATTTGAAATAAAAACATAAATAAAAATGCTCACCACAATGGTGAGCATTCAGAACAGGGGCCAATGCTAATCTGTTACCATGCCTACTATTAATGTTCCCTGGTATATCAATTGGCCTGATCTTTCAATTAGTTTTTATTTAAATAAAATTAATTTAAAGTAAAAAAAACAAAACAAATAAATAAATAAAAATAGAGTTGTGTATACCATGCTGTTTGCCTTAGAGTAAATGGTTTTATTTATGTATTGTTATTCATTTAAATAAAACAGTATTTTGGGAATGTATTTCTTTTAACCAAACATTTTTTTGTCTTTTTATTAGCTTTTATCATTGACATATCTCATATCAGCACTATACAGAGTTTGATTTAGTAACTGAGCTAATGCTAATCTGTATGCTTACTGTCACAATTAGCATATAATTTCGAAGTGACCAAACCCAATTTGTATGTGAAACAATGAGTCTGTTGATTCTATGTGACTTAAATGCTGACATTAATGTACTCTGTCACAGTCCATAGCTGAAAGGTGGAGGTGGAAAACCCGAACGCTGGACAGACAAGTGAGCAGGTGAAATCAGTTTTATCAGATTTAATTTTAAAATAACGTAAAGTTGCTGCCAAGGAAGGATTAACAGAACACTCAACTCAAAACTAACAAAAATCAAGAAGTACATGATGGGCTGACCAATGGAAAAAAACAAAACAAAAAAAAAAGACACAGCAATCATCTTCCTAAATACCTAAATATGTTAGAGTTCCCATATCTCTGGCCATGATTGGCAAGCTCCCTGAAAGTTCTGCCTTGTCCATCTGCAATTTCAAATCTTCAAACTGACCAACTTTCATCTCAAATATTGTCACTAGTGAGCATGCGAGTATGTCTGCCACCACAAGAGACTAAACACAGAGAGTGAAGAAGCTCCAAAAATTATTAGAACTTGCAAAGTCAGAAGCAAGAATTGCTCTTTTTTAACAATCACACTTCACAAATTCATCTGTCAGGATCACACTGTCAATACCAAGATCTACTTTAATACCCTGAGGCTTCTTAGGTAGAAAATTCCTTTATTATGACTTAACTGTGGTGCATGAACAATCTGGACCAATGCCATTTAAAATACAGTGGCAGAATGTTTACTCAACACATATTCAAACCATTGGGTGATAAGAGCTAATTGTGCTATGTGTGGCTTGTGTGATAACAGAGCTTTAATAATAAAATAACTGTTACTGATATGACAGATATGGTTTTACATTTCTTATTTATACATCAACAAAGTTTTAGCTTCAATTTGTATAATCTGGGTAAACTTGTGACTTTTTGGCTGTTTTTATTAAAGAAATAAGAGCAGATGGTATATCACAACATAATTAAGAGAAATAGATATGATGGACCAAACTCCAAAACCAAGACCAAATCTATAATTATATGGATTTATCCTTTAATATTACCATGAACAAAAAAAAAAACAAAAAAAAACAAAAAAACGCAGAGAAAGATGAGCAATAATATTTATATAGATATATACAAATAACACTGTACATGAGCACAAAGGAAGGAATAAAAAGAATGATCTTAGTTCAGCAGTGGAGTGTAAATATGAGATGAATCAATACACAGAACGTTTCATAAACACTGGATCAGTTCAAACCTACAGAGAAGCTTAAGAGCTGGGCTGAATCTGGACTGTGCTTGATTATACTGCTGTTTTCAACCACTCTTTATCTCACATGCATACACAGACACACACAGTCAGGCAAATACATTCATGTTTGGGGTAAAACCCATTCGCTCTGATTTCAACACAGGCACACCTGGACTGGCTAAGATTTAACCACCTGTAGTGGCTTGTATGGCTTCTTTAGCGTCACTCTGGATGGTTTGCATATCGTGTCTGCAACGTACACTTGGCTGCCTCTGTCAGTGTGGGCATCCATTTTAAAGGTGGCACATCCACGATCCATATCAGGGGGGGTTGTGTGTCATTGTGTTTTTAGTCCTCCTTTTTTTGTGCATCAATGCTTTCTCAGTTTATCTTAGGCTAAAGTGCTGCAAAGGAGGAATAACAGTTTCTCTGCCTTGTAATGCATGTAGATGGATTTCTGTCTCATTCAGTCCTTATTGAAGAGAGTTCTTGGACACAGAACTCTTTTTTAGATGCAAAACTGAAGGAATTTTTTTGCCGTAATTCTACACGGGAATGTAAGAATGAGAGCTTGCTCAGTTGCAAACAAATGTCTTAATAAAATGAAATTATGTGTGCTTTAAGCTTGTGCAGTTCACCACCAGCTTCAGAGAAATGGAGGGGTTCGATCATTTCAGTTCAGTCCCCCAAAACCGGCTGCCACAGCTGTGCGATTTAGAAATCCACGTCTGGAGGACAGGAAAAGGAAAATCCCTGCTATTGTCTTATCAGAAACAGTCTCATCTGTTATGTCACCTGTCCCTCCAGTATTTCTTTTGTACTGTCCGTCTACCAGTTGCAGTCTTTCTTAAGCAGTGTGAGGACTTTGCGGCCCAAGCTGGCTTTCCAAGGTTTCACAAAACTCTTCATGTTGACCAGGAGGCGGCCCTGCTTACGGTCTGCATGACCCGCTACCAGATACTCCATATCTGAAAAATGAGGACAGTGATATTAAATCTGAATTTAATTTCTAAAATGTTGTTTAAACTTACAACCAAATAATCACACAAGTATGTTAGATTTATCATAAACTATAATAACAACAACACTTCTTAGCTAGGTCTCCTTCACTGCAGAATGATCAGGCTAAAGTATGTTTTATTCCACATTTATTGTAGATCCAAGATATACTTAATCTCTCTTTCCATATATTATGATGATTATGTTCTTTTATTTCAGTGTTAACATTGCCTTATCATTATCACTGAGATAACATATGATTTCAGTGTGTGTTTATGTGTGTTCTGACCTGGATTAAGGATGGGGCAGGTACAGCCCCGTAATGTCCAGGATTCAGGGTAAAGAGTAACTCGACCACGTTGTATCCTCAGTTTGGTGTTCTGACTAAGCACCTTCTGAACTTTGACCTCCACCTCGGCGTGGGAGCCTTTATCGTAGGCCGACAGCACTTTCACCTTCAGCACTAAAGGCAAAACACACAAATACAAATTTGAGCATTTTTTATATTAAGATGTTTCTATCTTTTTTTTTTTATAAACAAAAGGGCTTGGAGAAGAAGGTTCCAGATCAATTTTCCAAGGCAGCTGTGTTTGGTGGTTGGACAAACTTCAAACGAGGCTTTATCTGATCATGGAAGTTTTTTTTTAATTTCAGCTGAAATTGAAATGAGGTTCACTTTTGCCAGGGAATTTGGAGCTGAATTTATTATTGATCTAATTGTGCCAAAAGTTTATATATGTGCTAACTTGAAGCATCCTAATAACTCTTACAATCTTTTAACCTTTCTCCAAGTACCTGGATGATGTACAGATATGTGCTTTTGAGCTAAATAATTCAACAGTTATTAAAGTGACTGGTGAAGACTTTGGGACTATTTCCCCCCAAAAATAATCAAACATTTTATTTATATGTTTGTAAGTAGAGAATATTCAATACAGTTGCCAATCTTCCTAGAAGTGGGTGTCCCAGTAAGTTCACCTAAAGGTCAGAGTGTGCAATGCTCAGGAAAACTTAGGGGGGGGTCAACAAGCTACATGTCAGACTCTACAGGCTTAGGTTTGCATGTTACCTCTTAAAGTTTATGATGGTATAATTAGAAAAAGATTGAACACGTATGACTTGTTTTAAGGATTGAAAGGAGAGAGCCTTTTTCTTTCTACCTAAAACGAACATGGCAGCACAGCTCAGGTTGCAAAGCTGCATCTGAACAAACCACAAAACTTTTGGAGCAATGTCCTTTAGACAAACAAAGCCAACTGGTCATAAAGCACAGCAGCACATTTGGAGAAAACCAATCACAGAATATCAGCACAAACTCATCATACCAACTGTCAAGCACAGTGGTGGAGAGTTGATGATTTAAGCTTATTGTAGCGTCAGGATCTCAACACCTTGTAGTCAGTGAGTCTACGATAGACTCCTCTGTATACTAAATTATTCTAGAGCTGAATGTGAGGCCATCTGTAATGCTTGTTTTTGATAGTTTATAGTCTGTACCCCACAAAGACTACCTGACGTCTTGGTGTCAGCCAAAGTGAATCTTTTTAAATAAACAAATAAACACCTACAACTTGGTTTAAATTAACTCATGAAACAGGACAATGATTCCAAACACAGCATCAAATGTACAACAGAATGACTGAAAGGAAAAATAATGAAGGCGTTGCATTGAGCCATTCAAAAATCCAAACCTCAACTTGATTAAAATGCTGTGGAGGCACCTTAAGAGAGCTGTGCATAAACAAATGCAGCAGATCACAATGAACAGAAGCAATGTTGTAAAGAAGAGTGGCCCAAATTCTTTATGATGATGTGAGAAACTAATAAATAATTATTTCAAGTTATTGCTGGTAAAGGTGGTTCTATGAGCTACTGACAGCTAGTGAAGGTCAAATGATTGTTTTTATTATAATAATGTACTAATATGTAAAACCTTAGAATCACCATGTGTATTACCTGTGTACTTTGTATTTAACATATTTTTTACTGGTTTGATTATTCTTGAGTGTCACTGAGTATCGACCATGTTTAGTCTCTAGAAGTACAAAATGGTTTGGTTGTCCAGTCAAACCAGTAAAATGTTAATTAGTAATATGTAGCAAAAGGCATTTACATTGACTAATTACTCTGGAAACATGACCAGCAACTAATGGAGCTCTACTTTTGTTTCACATTGTATACATGCTATATAAGTAACACTAAAATAATTTGATTATTTAGCACTTAAATTTGCATTTAAAGATTAATCACCTTCAGCTAATCTCAGATCCTCAGGCAGACACAAAGCTTTAGAAGCACTGCTGCTTTTGGACAAGTTGCTGTTCCAAATCCACATATTTTGGATCTGGTCTAACTCTCCGTGGTTTCCTTAGATGCAGTTAGGTTTGGTGTGGGGTTGTTTTAGGTTAGATCCATAATTTTTGTTTTTACCTAAAAAAAGAACCCTAGGAGTCTGGTTGCAATTAACACAATCACCCCTTAACAGTTAAATATGTAAAACAAGGAAATGGACTTTTTAGATGTTACTTCTGATGAGGTAGAGTGTTTGTGGATGAGATCTTACCATAAGCATAATTCATGGTGCAGAAGAGTTTACTGTTGGTCAGGGTGTGCTCTTTGCACTCACACTTCTCTGCAGGTGAAAGACACAAGCACAGATTTGTAACAAAATCAAATAATTTTGTGTGTGTGTGTGCGTGTGTGTGTGTGTGGTCTCAGATTTTGTGGCTTCCTAAGAATGCAAGGAAAGTACATTCATCTAGTAAAGAATGTACCTTTGAAAGCTGCAGTTACAGGGATGTTGTGGTGGAGGGAGGCTCACAGAGGCAACATTAACAATCGATGTATAAAGACACACAAACACACACATGTCCACTAATGCCTAATGTTCCTCTAAGGCCCTATCGAGATCTTAATTATCTGAATGTATGGTCACTGGGCTACGGAGGAGGATAAATACTACATATGCACACAGACACACAGTATTGCTGTATCTCACCTGAGTAGTGGAGAGCAGAGAAGAGCTCATGAGCTCTAAAGATCCGGACTGACTCACTAGAGTTTCCCTCCAGGTTGTACAGGTCCAGATCAGAGCTGTAGCACCACAACAAAAGACAATTACACATGTTAAACTGAATCTATATACAAATGTAAATAAATGTAAACAATACAAATAAAAATATTATGATTTCAAATAAAGTGGGGATACTCTGTAAAATATAAAAACTTGCAAACCTTTTATTTTTATTTTATTTTATTTTTATTATTCACAATAGAAAATAAAAAAACATTAAATGAAGAAAATGATCATTTTTCAACTTGAATATTATAGCAAGAATATGTTTCAGAAAAGTCAGGACAAGGTGAAAAACAAACAGACAAAAAACAGGCTTTAAAAGTAAAACTGGAATTAATGTTGTTAATTAGAAACACTGATATAAAAAGAGCACCACAGAGAGGCAGAGTCTCTGAGAAGTGAAACTTGCGCAATTTGCTAAAAACTGGTTCAACAGATTGTGAAGCAGCTTCTGAAAAAAAATGCCCTCAGTATAAAATTGTAAAGACTTTGACTCTTTTATCATCTACAGTTAATAATATCATTGAAAGATTGAAAGAATCTGGAGTCGTCTCTGTGTGCAGGGGATGTACAGTATTAAAAAACGGAATGGTTCTGCCATAGAAATCAATGTATAAGCTCAGACACACTTTCAGAAATCATTGTCTGTGAACACAGTTCAACGTGCCATCTGCATATGCAGGTTAAAGCTCTGTCATGCAAAGAATCAATATGTGAGCACAATGCAGAAACACTGGATTCTATTCTGAGCAAAAGCTCATTTAATATGGACTGGAAATTGAAAGCTGTTTTGTGGTTAGATGAAATTTGAAATCCTTTTAGGAAATCATGGCTACTGCATCCTCCAAACTACAAATAAGATGGCACATTGGGCTTCTTATCAACGCTTGGTACCAAAGACTGCATCTCTGATTGTATGAGGGTACATTAGTACTTTTGAAACTGGTAGCTTGCATATCTGGAAAAGCCCTAACAATGGTGAAAGATATATACAGGTTTTACAGGAACATATGCTTCCATTAAAGATGGTGACTTTTTCAGAGAAGGTCTTGCATATATAAGCAAGACAATGCTAAACTGCGCAGTGCCTCTATAATAACAGCAGGGCTTTGCAGTGGAAGAGTTTGGATGCTAGACTGGCCTACATGCAGCTGAAAATAGCTGGAATCATAAATCAGATAAATGTAAAGATAAAAGGTAAATGGAGATTTAGGGGGACTCAGTTCGATTTGGTGGGGAATTCCTACGATTTTCATACCTATTTTTTCCCATTTAAAGTTAACCAAACTTGAATGAGTTAACCGAGTGAACTAAACAGATGTTCGGTTGCCGTCAAACTCAGCAGAAATCCATTCTTTCTTCCTCTCCATCACTGCGAGGGGGAACAAAAGCGACTTCTGAAGGATTTCTGAATAGGGTGTGTCACCATATATGGTTAATTAAAGGCCTTTCTGAATGCAAATAAACATTAATGGTAAAAGCAGGTAATTTAAAACATGTGGGATTTATCACCACCTGATTACTTACTAACATGCTACGACTGCCCTACACAAGTCTGATAAATACAGATTTTTTTGTACTTTCTAACATTTTAAATTTCATTAATAAGACTGAAATTTAGACAGTTTCTATTAAAGGTGGGTAAATGAGGGCCCACATCTTATAAACATATAGCAAAAGCCAATCACAAACATCCCAACACTATTACAACAGTTAGGCTATTAGGTAAAATATAGATATTTAGGGTATTTTAACTTACCCAAACATGCAGTCTCCAGTAAACGGATCACAATCTCCTGCACAGTCACATGGACGGCAGCCATACTCATGAAAGCCCCAGTATCCCACCATACACCTGTCACAGTGCATTCCACCTACTCCAGGTTTGCAGATGCAGTTTCCATTGGAGGGGTCGCACGGTGCGCCATCTGCCAAGTGGAAGGGTAAGGAGCCCATAGGGTGGCAGTCGCATGCTGGGAAAAGAAAAGTTTAAATTAATTTACATTGGTAGGTATTAGTGGTGCAATAATGCATCATCTACATTGATACACCACAATGTGGCACAAAATCAGTAGCTAGACTCTTCTCCTCTGTTGTCCTCTGATGGTGGAACGATCTACCAAACTCCGTCCGATCCGCAGAGTCCCTATCCACTTTTAAAAGCAAGCTAAAGACTCAGCTGTTTAAGGAGCATTTCCGCACTTAGCTTAACTCTTCTACTCAACAGAATGAGTTAGAAAGATTTGTCCAGCTCTTTGGCTCAACTAAGTACTGAATAAGCTGCATGCACTTTTGCCCAAGTTGATATTGTGTGATGAAATCGTGATCTTGTATTTAAACAAAATGACTTACAAAAAACAAAAAACACAAATTGGACTAAGCAGACTTGCTTGTGTTGTTCTTACTCTCAAATGTAAGTTGCTTTGGATAAAAGCGTCTGCTAAATGACTGTAGAATAGAATTTAAGCTGTTGGTTATACAAATAATTTATGACCAGCTCTTAAATGCTCCATCATTTATCAGTTTTTCTATTGTCTGGTATTCTTTCAGACAACGGCCTTTATCTTTTTATTACCAAAAATTGCCCTTTGAAGTTCTTTCTTTATGATATAACCGTTACTGAATGCCCACATCAAGCGCCAGCTTGAATCAGCTCTTTGAACATCTGTCCCCAAGGGAGTACAAAAAACAAATCCACAAGCTCAAATCAGTCCTCACATAGACTTACCAGTGCACATAGAAAAAAGATTGCACATTCTGCTTCCCTTGTGTCCCCCTAATTGTTTGCTGATAGGGTGTTCTTTAAACAACCTCCAAAAACAATATTTTTGAACCAAAGACTGTAACATCTACCCATTTTTCCACTGGCAGTTTGAGAAAACTGTCTGGGGGCACTAAAAGCCTTGAAGGAGGAGGTGTCAGTCCTTCCTCCATAAATCTGTCCCTATCTTGAGGATAGGGGTGGGGGGAAAAAGAGAATATTTCCCTGGAGCCATTTATCCTCTGTAATGATGCTTGTAGTCTAGCAGTAGATGACAACTTATCGTTAAACCAGAAGCCTTTTCAGCTTAAAAAAAAAAAAAAAATCATTAACGCTCCTTCATTTAAAACATTTTTTTAAACTAAACTTTTTGACATTTCAATAAATTTATAGAACTTCTGCTGTAAGCAAACCGGATTCAAAGCTTTTGATGTAATTTACGCTAACTCATTTAGCCAAGCCTCTTATTAAAGCTACGTGATATATTAGTCTAGGCAGAAAGACTGGAAACTAACTGGATTAATTGCATGGAGTGCTTTTAAATCCAAACTGAGATTCGTTGAGACTGATTCCACAACAATCACTTGTTTTTTCATAATTCGCTTGTAAAAGTAATTTTCTCGTTTAATTGTCTTTTGTGTGTTTTACTTGGTACCTTCTGTAACTGTGTTTTTGTATTTGCTGCTGCTTATCTTAGACCAGGACTCCCTTGTAAAAAGAGGTTTTTTCATCTCAATGGAATTCTTTTTTTCCTGGTTAAATAAAAATAAAAAAAGTAAAGTTGGAAGAATTTAGATCTGAACAAGGAGAAACTGAATAATCTAAATGGTTATAAAACTAATTCAATTCATTCATGAACAGCATGGTTGATTGAAGGCTAAGAGTCCCCATAGATAAATTAATTAATCTGAAAGTGGTTTCAACTTCTCGATTACTCTGTACTTTTTTTAAGACGCTGAATTTGTACTGATTTTCTCAGTGCCCCTATCAACGGCTAATTTGGCATCCATCTTGCATCCTACCTGTATTGTGAGCTCTCTCCAGCCAGTTAAAGTCTAATCTTGATCTTTGTCTTATCTCCTGCTCTCCAATAATGTCTTCTTGCTTTACTTCGCTGAGTCAGCCATGCGCCTGCTAGCATGTGATGCAGTATTTAAAACGAAACTCAGTTGCAGCTTCCCATAAGAAAAAGTTTTAGAGTGCAGTTTCTCATCCTGAGGATGCTGCTGGGCAGTTATGGCTCCAGAAATCACATAAAAAGTGTCACTGAGCCATCAAACAAGTCCAGAAACTGGAGTCTTAAGGTCAGAAAGTTACATAGTGCATTTTTAAGCTGTTTTTTAAATTTATTTTTAACACAATAATTTCCCCATTTTCGGTTTTAAATGTGAACAAACTTTGAAAAAAACACTCTTGTCTCACTGTGACCCAGGCAATGCTTGGCATATTTTTTCATTAGAAAAATTGAGAGGTGTATGACCAACACCCAAACACCAGGCAATGTGATGCCATTTTTGGCTTGGGCCCAAAAACTAAGGAGAAGAATAATCTTGAATGAGATCTTTAACACAGTGATCCCCAACCCTGGCCCTCAAGGCCGGTTTCTCTGGAGGAATCAGATGTTCCCCTGCTGCAACACATATAGTTTAAGTTAAACTGGATCTCTAAGTGTGCTATTAACCCATTAGTTTAAGTCAGATGTGTTGCAGCAGGGAAACGTTGAAAGTCTACAGGACAGTGGGCCTTGAGGACCGGAGTTGGGGTTCCCTGCTTCAACAGATTCTTGAGAGCATGGTCTTGCCCTGATACCATTTGATAGCTCTTTTTACCACTGTGGAGCCACATATAAAAATCAGTCTGCCTGAGATGGTCTTGTAGGAAGGGATAGAAGTACTAGACAATGTAAACGTACAGTGGTTAAAAAGAAGCAAAAGCCTGTATGACAATGTAGAACTAGTGTGGACCCTTATATGAGTCTGCTAGATTGACTGGGATGACCAAGTTCAATCTCTGGGACGTTTACTTTAGAAGTGACATTCCTTCATCCATGTGGAGTTCTCGCAGAAACAAGCTGAGACCATGGGGTCATCTGGTGTGAATAAGACATAGTTAAGTATCATCTATATAACAGTGATGCAAGCTGATGACTGGACCTAAGGAAGTAGTGGTTCTTGCTAAAACAAGAGCCTTGAGGTAACCTGCTATACAGTAGAAGGAATGTGGCCGTTTGTCCTTACCATGACACCTTAAGTAAAATGCCCCCTGTGGGATGATTAAAACTGAAAGCTGTTTTGCCCAAGATGCTAATTTTGGAAGGTAAAGAACGTAGGATGCAGGGGTGTACAAAGTGAGAGCTGCAGATAGATCTAACAAGGTAAGAACTGAGGACTGTGTGGCAGCTACTGGTGGTTTTAGGGTCACTTATCATATAAAGCTGAGCCATTTCAGTGGAATGACTGTACTTAAGCGACATTAATTTGTGTCATTGAAATTAAAAAAAAGAAAAAGAGTGGGCTGTTCTTTAGTTATTGTTTTTAACTATTCTGTCAGAAACACCTAATGCAAAAAAATGTGTACCCTTGTACTTAAAGTATTGTACATATGTTTAAAAAATGAGATTTTTCTAAAAGTAAACATGATTAATATTTTACTTTTGGCCAGTGATGAGTTTTCATTCTTAAACACAAGCTAAGCATATATCCAAGATTTCCCACATTTGACCGTTTTTGCTTAAGGTCAATGTCACATCAACCTTCTTGATCATCAAACCAGACGAGTAATCAGACAAATTTTTCAGGAAGGCAAAGATAAGAAACCTTATCTAAAGACCAAGCTGTACAGTATCCATAAAATCATAAAGATATCACGTTTTTCTACTTAGCATGCCCACAAGGCCATATCTGCACTATTGTCTAGTGAGCAGGCTTCACATATTAATCATTGACAGTAGGCCATACAGTTCCACCTCAGGTTCATGTAAAGCCAGAACACGTGTGGTTGATGATGTGTTTGGTAAGCTTGTGAGAATTTACAAGCCTATGAAAGGGTTACTTCACCCCTCCTGTAGGTAAATATGTGTGTATCTAGGAAACCTGTCAGTTACAAGAGCTCAGACAATGAAAACTTTATGAGCGTATGCTGAGACATGACAAGACACCTGTCTGAGCAACCACTGCAGACAAAAATCTCCATATATATGCACTGAGAAATACACACTGCAACCTCTCTTTTGCTAAACTGTTTGGGTGTGCTGGTTGCGTAAATCTTAATAGGAGAGTTTTCTCTCCAGGGCCCCTCGAAGGCTGGTATGAAAAAAATGTTCCTCGCAACATAGGGAAATTCCTCTTTTGTTAGCAAGCCGCCAAGGTGGGATTTCACAACTTGTACCTTCATCTCAGGGGTTCTCCACACATGCTGTTGCTCCTTTTTATTCCATTAATCAGGCATCTTAAAGGATCATTAGCCGCTATAGATACCTAACAGGTGAGCTCTCAGGTGTAACAAATATGCACAACCCCCAACCTAATCACTGAAATTCAAACTCTACATCACAGCTGCTGTAAAGAAGTTGGCGCATCAGTTTCTTTGACCTTATCAGAGATGCAGAGATATCATTGTGGAAAATACCGAAGGTGGCTGCATAGGTTCAAACTCAATTCATCACCTAGACATTGTTCTTGTAGCTGAACAGCAAGGCAAAAAAAAAAGCTGCTTTTGTTACAAAAGGTTGAAACAATGATGATCATGCTACAGTAGGACTGATAACTCCGAAGAATTATGGAGAAATACCAGTCTGCTGTTATTCTAGCAGCAATGGTAAGTTGCTTCACTGATGTATTTAGAGAGTTGATACGGCCCATTGCCAATATGTCAAAATGAGACATTTTCTGCCTTAAGTTTTTTTTTCTCAGTCAGCTTTGAACTAGAGTTGGAGCTGCTGGAGCCTTGAATATAACTTTCCTGCTGTAAAGCAGCAAAGGTAACAGTTTTGTGTTCTCAGCCACTGTTGCCAGATTCAGATATTTATACGTGTATTAACAGGCAGTTGTGGACATGGAGAAGGCTCCCAACCATGACTCGTTCAGGCAAGTGGCTCCTTTTTTTTGCCCATATGTGACGGCTTTTTGGCCTCTGATTGTACAACTTAAAAACTGATAACATGTAGCATCCATATTTACCCCCGTGCCGTTATGACGTCATATTTTCCTCTGTGCATGCAGCTCCCTTCCATGTACAGCCATGTACAGTTCGCACTAGAGTCCAGAGGTGGTCGTGTTCAACCACACAAAAAAAAGGATCTCACCAAAAAAAAAAAAAAAAAAAAATCTGAATTAAGCATTGAGGGCTGGAATGTGAATGTAGCCCATATTTTTTGGCTATCCTGTAGGAAGTGCTTTGGAGGTATGGGGTATAGGACCCCTTGTTATGGGTCATTTGGTGCTTGTACAGCCAGTTTAAGAGCTTGGTTCATGTAGTTGGCAATAAGTCAGACTCATTTCTAGGGCATGTTTGATTTCCCCCAAGGCTGCTCCATTGTCAACATTCTGTCCACAACCTTTATGGACAGAATGTTTGGAGGATTTCCAGTTTAGGATTATGTGGTTGTGTTAGCTTAATTGAGTGGAGACCTCAACTAGGCACTGGGGCAGTTTGCAGCCACGTTTGAAGAAGCAAAGGCGAGAATTAGAAACCACCAGTCTGTGGCCATGGTATTCAGTTGGTAAAAGATGGATTGCCTACTCCAGTTTAAAAGTAAGCTGCTGCCTCATTTTATGATTTAATTTCCAGTATTGTTTACCAGTTGGGGTAGAATGGAGTGGGAAATGAATAAGCAGATTGGGGCACCATCTGTAGTGATGGAGACATTGTACCTGTCATGGTGAACAGACAGCTGAGCTGAAAAGTGAAGTTGTCAGTTGATCTTTTCCCAAGGGAAAAGACTGGGTCAAGACCAAAAGACTGAAATTGTGAATCCAAGTGAGAGAAATGAACTTTCTATGAAGGGTGGTTGGGTTCACCTTTAGGGATAGGATGATGAGTTTGTAGGTTTGTAGTAGAGTCACTATTTGTCCTCATCTAAAGAAGCCAGTTAAGATGAGTCAGCAATCTAGTTAGGATGCATTTTAGACGTCTCCCAGAGGAGGCGTTTCAGACATGTTGCACCAGGAAGAGGTGTTGAGACAGACCCAAGACATGCTGGAGAGGCTTGGTACCACTTCACTGTCCCTCCAGAAGATCTGGAGGAAGGCTGGGGATCTCTGCTTAGACTGTTGCCCCCTCAACCCAGTCAACCAAAAATGGATGGATGTATGGACATTTTTAAACACTCGTTATGAGATTCTTCTTGAATATACAGTAAAACAACTTGTAGTCAACTCAAGTGAAATCATCCCCTTCCATCTCCTGTGATGGATGCAGTGATTATTGCAATCATAGATCATACTAAAGTGCAGCAGACTGTAAAGTGAGATTGATGGCAGCACAATGCTTTTACCCTACACATGGAGAGAAGCATTATAGTTATTCAATCAACAAAAATAGGTAAGAACTGCCTCATGAAAATGAAATTTTTTCATTGTATATAAAAATAATTTGACACCTTTGTGCTTAATGTAAAACCACTCACTACTGACACCTGATTCAAAACATTATAACCTTGGAAGTTATGAGAAATCCACATGATGGAAAATTGAGAAAATAGAACTGCCCAACAATAACTTAAATTGCATCAAAATTATATTGTTATATTATGTAAATATAATAATAAAATATATCAAAATTACAAATGCTAATATTTAGATGTACAATAGCTGAAAAACTTCATAGTAATGAACAAGAAGGATGCAGATCAATTTAGGACTTTGGCTACAAATATTCTTTGAAATAATTTCCATGAAATAGCAGCATCTCATCAAACTTAACTTTATCAAGAGGACTGAGCTCTTTTGTCAAAATCTGACAGATAATCAGAAGGCGAATGTAGCCATGGCTCTGTTTATGGATTACTATCTAATGTTTACTTAAGACTCATCTCATCAGTGGAGGGCAGCATGCCGCTCAAACCTCCCATCCACACACTCAGAGAGGACCCTCACACATTTACAACCCCTGATAATGATTACTACCTCCGAAGCAACCTGAGCTTTGAATCATATCCGAAAAAGGGCAAAGTGGGCCAAGAAGGACTAGCGGGAGTCTTGTGTTGGGCCTTGAGTCAAGACGAAAGAATGCCGCCATCTGATGATTAACTACGATGCAAACCTTGAGTAGTGTAGGCCGTCTGCGGCCACACACACACACACATACACACACACACACACACACAATCATAGCCAGGTGCCCGTCAGGATTCAGCATTACCCAGCACGTCTCAGCTTGTGATCTCTATCCTCAACATTCCTTAGAAGAATAAGAGAACTGTGCCAGCGCGGTGTGTATGAGATTAATGTTATGATTCACAACAGCAACACTTTGTCGCCGCAGGTATGATTTATCACACTTTCTGACATTTTATGGTGTGTTTTAAAGGTCAAAGTTAAAGGTAAAGAGTCTACAGTCCTAAATCATTAATATTTACTCTTAGAATTTTAAAGTCATCTCATATGTACACAATATTACATAACATACATGATATATTACCCGTGATGGAGAGCAGTGTTCTCCCAAAAGGTCAAGTTCCTTTATTTTGATCTAATTTTCTAACGCCAACTCACAACAGAAGCCATTTAAAGAAGCTATCCTCTCGATCAGGTTCATACTTTGTGCTTTTATTTAAAAAACAAAACAGTCTGATGTTATTTATCTGATTTACATGACGGCATGTCATAGCTGCTCTCTGTGTTGTGGCAGAGTTACAACCTGATGCACATACACATAGTCATGTGTGCACAGACACAGGTGAGCACACTTTCACCAGCGGACAGAGCTCACAAGTCGGAAAACACGTTGACCATTTGAAAATTAGACAAAAATATCATTGTTTTTTTTTTTTACTCTTCCATGGAGGTGAACATGGAAATCTTCACTCTCAAGCGAGGAACAGCCGGAGTAGTTCTCCTGCTGCAGGGAGCTTCATGTCCATCATGGAAATGAGCAGAGCTAAACAAGCTGGTTTGTGCATTCTCTTTCAGGAATTCTAAATGGAGCGCCACCTCAAGCGAGGAGGAAAATATGTTATTTAAATTTGTTTTGTATGACCAAGCGCAGCGTGAAAGCAAACTCACTCCAGGTGAATGCTGCAACCCCCTTACTGAACCGAGTCCCAGGTCGTACCCAGTCTTGAGGACTGTTAAGTTTGAAATTCACTGAATTGAGCAGCATGTTCAGTTGGATGTGTGTGTGGGTGTTTGCCTTACGTTTGCAGGAGTCTGGAGCGGTATGTGGCCGCTGTGGGTCTCTGTAGAAGCCAGCTTTGCATTTCTGACACTGGTGGCCTTCTGTATTGTGGATGCAGTCACATATGCCTCCACTTCGCTGACCAGATTCACGCCACACCATCCAGTCAAAATGGCAGGTCTGAGCGTGTCCATTACATTTACACTCTGGTGTGTGAGGGAGAAAATGAACACTTCAGCAACAACATTGGTGTTCTGATTGGTGATACATTTAGCCGTAAGGTATTTTAATTAGATTTTGAACATATCTTACAAGAATGTCCTTGATAGTTGGCACCTGTGTCCCAATTTTTATAATCTATAAAATTTTGCCCATTGATTCTGTCTTTAACTGTCGTGTCAAGAAAGCAGGGCTGCTGCTTATGGCTCCACCATTTCTATGATTTGTTTTTATTTATCCATTGAAGAGGAAAAGGTGTGAGGGTTTTTAGACTCACTCCGACACTCGTGCGGAGCGCCCGTCAGTCCGTCAGCGGGCTGCCAAGGTCGGTCGTTGTAGAGAGGAGTGCAGCGCTCACAGTGTTCACCTGCAGTATTATGTCTGCACACACACTTTCCATGAACCTGAAAAAGCAAGAAAGACCTCATTAGCAAAATCCAGCTTGATAGATGGAGACACTGAGAGAAAGATAGCGGGAACAAAGAGCTCAGTGGGATTTAGAGGAAAATGCTCCACATAATATTTTTTTTCTTTCATTTATCCTTCCCTTATTGTTTTCCGCTTCTCCTTTATATTCTTTGATTTTCTTATTTTCTCTTGCTCCATCTCTTTCTCTGTGTCTCTTGCCTGAAATTAGTGAATGGGGGTTGATTGTTTGGCTTCATTGCTGGAAACAAGAACGGGCCTCTGCCCTGAAAAGCCTGTGTGTGTGTTTATGAGTATGTGCGTATGAGAAGAGTACAAGTATGCAGCTCTGAGAGCACAATAACAATCTCCTTGTCATTCCTTTGAGCTGGAATGCCATGCATGCTGGATAATGATTGAAGAGAAGGGGGAGCAAGGCATCTGAGGAAGCTCTTTATTTGTTTGCGTTACACCGTGCAACTGTAATGTAGGACACACAATTATACAGTGATTACAGAGGTAGACACACTAATCAACATGCACACAAGCAGAAAATAACTGAAAATGCACAAAAACACACACATTTGTTTCCCACGGTATGTGATGTGTCACCAACCCCTAAATGGCTCTGATTCACACACTGTTCTGAGAACAGATCCACATACTGTAGGAACAGCACTTTAAACAACACGCCCTCTACATGAACTGAGCCTGGATGAACACACACACATGCACACATGAATGGCTTTACACACATCACACACCATTTCAGTCACACTAATAGGGGGAGCGATTGCACAAATGAGAGGTCCAGACAACTAAGGGGCAGGAGACCTAATGACACATTTCAAAATCAAGAAGAAGTGATTAATGAAAAGAGTGGACAGAGAGGAAGGAGAAGGAGCCAGCAGCATCTGGATCGGGTCCAGACAGCTGGTATTTCAACCAATTTCATATGTTTACCATACTGTGATAAGAAACAATTAACACATGCACACACTGAAAGCTGCACACACCCAGTCGTATAAATTCTGTACAAACAGGGCTGGAATGACACTGCTGATAGTTGACCATGTTAGGATCTTTACATTTCTAATGAAAATGTTGCCACTAAATCCTGCAGCTGTTAGCCTTATATACCACCTAATTAAGGATTTGGCAACTGATTGTAAACAACACCATATATAATGTTAAAAAACTATACGATAAAAAATCAAATGTCTGTAAATTTAAAGAATGAATTTAAAATAATAGTGCAGGTGGCATGTTTTTAACTAGCTGGATTCTCTCAAGATAAAAAAACAAACCCATCTGGTTAGGTGTAAATCTATGCATCATACTAGAAAAGTTTCCAGTACTTAAGGTTGACTGGATCAAATGTGAAGGCTTTTTGGTCGAGTATGGCACAGAAGCAATTTTCCAAGACATGAATCAACTTTATCATGAGCCAAGATGTTTTCTATGCATAATATCCATAAATAAACAACATACAAATGAATATCAAATCAGTCCCTCTCAGTAATTTATTACAGCTCACTAGAAGGAACAAAACCCTTATTTCTTCTTATTTATTGTCAAGTGTGTAGTCCTGATGACATGGTGACATTCTCATCCTTTAGAAAGTTATTTTTGCATCTAGTAGCATGGAAACAGCCAAAAATCTTGACTGTGAACACAAATCAATAGAAATTTATTTTATTGCTTTTTCACACTTCACTGGCACATAATTTTTAATTCTCTGTTTTGGCTCTGTACTTGCAGATAGGACTCGATATGCAATGAAAACACCTCCAACACATTCTCATTCCCATCTTGTCACATACTGCTGCTTCATCAAGATTTTTAATGCAAGGGATATTAATTTATCATCACTTTCTGATACTCTGGAAACTACTCTACAGTTTCATTTTGCTAGTTTTCTTTTTGCGGTAGTGAGTAATGAACCACCAGTGCCAATAGTAAACAGTGATGGGAAAACACAATTCTCACTTATTGACAACTAATATGGGTCCCATAATGTGGTTGGAGTAGAAGAGGGGAACAGACCCCTGACTCACAAGCAGCCATTTTTTTTCCCTTTTTGTCCTGTTTTTAGTTTGAATTCTAGTCCTTATTTATACTTTTCTTGACTACCATACTTTTTCATGATGCTTTAAAAATACCTCATTAAGGTTAGACATTAAATAACCTAATTAAGTTTAGGAAAACTGAGCTTAAGCATTAAAATGCGCAATAACACACATTTTATTGCAGGTTACCTTCACCAGTATTTCCTTTGTTGCTATTAAAACATGTTCACTGCAGGAAATGACAAAGAAGGTTCTTAGGGGTACTTTCTGTGTTGAAAACTCATGCAGCAACCTCCTAATTAGGTGTCAGTATGTGACAACTTAAAAATAAGAATTGGCTGGTGCATCAGTCCCACACTGAACATTGTAAAAGGGGTCTGACAATCACTTCCTACCACTGCTGCTGGGAACTTGAATATTATTGTATATATAAAAATATATCCATAAAAAGTTGTATTTCATTGCATAAGGCTGTCCCCAAAAGAAATTTGTTTATTGCAATATCAACACTGAAAACTGTATAATTTTGAGTTCTGAGATCCTACTTCTGAGGGGAGCAAAACTCAAAACTGCTTGAAAGCGGTGTTGTTTCCAAGTTAATGCAGCAGTACTTGGATGTAAAAGAGAAGAAGCCCCAAGTTTGAAGTGACCTGTTTACCAATACTTAACACTAATGTCATCATAGTATCCTTTTAATGAAGTCAAGATATCATGTGTGCACAAAGTTATCCCTCCACGGATGAAAATATATATGATACTTATGGATGCACACTAAAAGCATCATACAGAAGATGTGCAGGAAATAATATAAAATGAAAGTAAGCTAGATTTGGGTACATAACCATTTACATCCTGAGACTAATTGCTGCTAATGCTACAGTAGGAGGCCCTGGATGTTATTAAATGTGTGTTGGCTTTGTGGTTGACTAACAGACAGTGTAATCATCCACAAAACCCCTGTCGAGGGACAACAAACAAACTGACCCTTTCGTCTTATGGCGTCTGAGCAGTAAGGACTATCAGGGCCACTTTCTCTGCTGATTACTGCACACACACATGCTTAGAGCAGACAAAACATTGCATGCCAAAGATAGAACACACACCTTTAACATGTGGTAGACCAAACACATGGATGTGAGAAGAAAAAAAAAAAGTATAAAGTAATGTTGTATGTTTAACATATAGAAAGACGGACGTGAGCGCTCTGACATAAGAATCCCAAAAATGCATAACCACACACACACACACACACACACACACACACACACACACACACACACACACACACACACACACACACACACATACCGTACACCCTTCCCTTCCCTGAGTGGCTTGTAATCTTTTCCTTCATCTCCTGCCTTGTGCTGCTCTGCTTGTTTGGGTTTTGCTAAAACAGCAGCTCTGCCTTGATACAGAGACACAAAGCAAACTGTTCATAGGAGGGAAAAGGTACTTATATAACCTGTGTGTGTTTACCAAATGCTCCCGCATGGCACATGGTACAATGACAGTCCAATGAGCTGAGGTAATGTTGTGAGGACAGTTAAGGATTAAACTGTTAAAATGTTAAGTCTCAGATACAGTTGGAAAAATATTTGTTGAAAAAAACTTGCGTAATGCTCCCCGACATTAAAGCAATTATTATTTTGATTAATATTACATTGGCATGCAGAAGAGGGCTTTAGAGTCTTATGGTTCAAAGATTGTTTCAGAGGATTTTCTGCCCTCAAAGGAAGGAAATCCGTGTGAAAAACAGTAGAGCTATTTGGAATTTCTTGGCATGAAAATAGTCCGATTTTAAGATGCAAAGAACTGTGTCCAATACGTCAGATATCAGGTGTTTCAATACAAAAAGACAGGGATCTGCAAAGAAAGCACATGAATGGTCTTAATTTTTCATGTAAAATGCCAAAAATGTGATTGTTTCATATCAATTAAAAATATCAATTTTGCCACTTTCCTTTAGTCTTTTTTTTTAATTTAGTTTATTTTTATTTTCATGACATGAAAAGTGGAAATAGATAGATAGATAGATAGATAGATAGATAGATAGATAGATAGATAGATAGATAGATAGATAGATAGATAGATAGATAGATAGATAGATAGAAACAAATACACAAGCAAAAAAGTTTATAATATTATTATATTATATATTATTTCTGGCACATGTATCCAGTGGTTTTTGTAACAAACACTTATAAAATAGCACAGTTTGCCCGAATTACACTACAAGTTAGTTTTTTATTGTAAAATCTGAACATATTAATTGGAAGTCTTTATTTGAAATATATTGTTTTTAGTTTTTTTTTAAATTAGGCACCTCAGAAAACACCAGTGCCTAAATAATGTATATTTCATTATAACATATAATTTGATGTAGTGCTATTGTTTATCTTTCAAAATGTCTTTGCTTATTCTCTGTAAAGGAAACCCTCACTTTCCTGTTGAGCTTCACTGATTACAGCAGAACAGGCGTTTAGATTCACAGCATTTTTGTTTGTGGAGATGGTTGTGATAGGAGACACTGTGCAACACTTGTGGTTGATCACCAGCAAAAACACTATCCGTTCACACCTTTATCATCACACACACATCAACACCCCCATAAAAATACAAGTTAAAATCTCTATCCCCACAGTTTGTTTTAACCAGAGAAGCTGATGTTTATCTGACTGAAGGAAACAGAAAAGAGAGAAAGGTGACCCCCTCTTTGGTCTGCTGTAAACACAGCTGCCAGCACAAAGTCTACAAGCAATTTGGTATGAAAATATCAAGAGTAAAAATCTGATTTCACAAGAGCACATAAAAAAAGCTGCCCATGGGATGTGATTACTGCATGACTATCAAAACAAGTGAGACTTGAAGACTTAAAAACTATGTCAAGACTGTCAAAACAAGGTAGGAAAAAGGAAGAGTGGTGCAATCAGCATCACAGCTGAAAACAAGTTTGTTTGTGCTGAAATTATGAATAGTTACTAATATAAATAGTTTATGCATTAAAGATAGCCACAGACTATAACTATTATTTGATTTAAACTTCCTTGTTAGTTTACGCAGAGCTTAGAGAGTAGCTGTGTGTCCCATGGCAGAGTTACATTATACTCTTTAACTTACAGTGCTTATTGCTTTGCCTGAAGGTATTGGCTCTGAACACAGCTTTTAATGCGTGCAACAATGTACATCACTTGCATACATTATGTGATAGAAAACATAGCGTGATTAATAGGAAGTTCAAGTTTTACTGTAGTGGGGTTATGTGAAGTACTTATGCACTAGACAGTGGTCAATATCAGTGTGGAGTAATGGGAATTCTGACAGGTTTAGCTAAATAAACTGCTACTACAGCTAAATTTATCTGAAGAACATCTATGTTGCTATGTGACATTGCATGCATATATCTCATCGTGGATCGGCTGTGACCAGCAATTCTGTTAGTGGTCTGTTAGTTGAGTGTAAAGCCTGGAAAAAGCACAACATTCTTTTAAATCTATGCAAAAGTAAGGCGTCTAACTATCTAACTAATCCAATACAACTTCTGAGGGAATCAAAAGTACCTCACACAAACCCCTACAAAGTCTAAAATATTTCATTAGGATCTCACTGTTTAATAAGTTAATTAATGTTTTTTAATAAATGCATACACTGCTTTCATCTTACCACGTGGTTTGTTCGCTCTCTCGTGGTTTGGTATCCTGGTGCAGGAATACACTGCTCAGCATGGCCGTTACAGAAGCAGCTTCCCTTCACTATCAGGTCATAGATTGCAAAGTATTGAGTAGGAACACTTTTGTTTGCAGAGGTGAGGTCTTTGGCCTGGCAAGGACATTCTTGATGCTTCAGCAGCCTGATTCGGATATTGGTCACCCTCAGCTGCTGCTGGCCCTCCACTCCAAATGGATCCAGAGACTTCCACTTCGGGAGGGTTCGGTAGATCACCTGACAAACAGAGACGGGCTTTGTTATTGCAAATAGTTGAGCATTTCTACTTTGTAACTTTCCTAAAAAAAATGACTCAACATCTTGAACAGCCAGTGTTTCCAACTTCAAAAATCTAGGGAACCAATCCAGGCAATTTGCAGGGTGAACCTTGTAATTTGTTTGATATTACAGTCAATGTAAAGAGTTTCAAGCATTTTAATGGGTAATACATGAGTGATTGGTCCACCCACTGACTTTGCTGCATTCTTATGATGAATGAAGATTTTGAAGTTTAACTTTTTTAGCTGTACAGCCATTTTAAACAGACAAAGCCACAGCAAAAAACATTAGGTAAATCGAGTGAATCTGTCACGCCCTCCTGAGCTGAACATCGATTGGTGTATGTTATAAGGTAAATTATAAGAAGGACAACTTCCTTGCAATTTAGGTCTTTGTATTTTTATATTCACCTCTTTGGTTTTCATCTCCTTTATTCAAATATCTTAAAATGTGGTAAACATTAGAAAACATTGATGCTGAAAGAAAAGATGGGACAGTCTTTCGCATGCAGCTTCATGATTTAGAGGGATTAGATGGGTGTATTTAGTGACACAATCTGGCTCATTGATGCGTCTCATGTCACTACATCTAACATGTTAATGGGGGATTGTTTTGGGATCATTTGTGCACTAAACCATGACCTTACACCTCATCATCATTGCTTGTGTCCTCACGTGACCACAAGGGTGCTGGCTATCCATACATGGGGGCACTCCCTTTTCTCTCTCCCTCTCTTTACCCTGTCTGGTCCCTGGTCATCCTTCAAATCGAAGATCCCTTTATGGGCTACCATCACCATGGCTACTGCAACCATTAGCAACCAGCACCATTGCTGTTGTTGGGGTGAAAAAGTTGGTGCCTGCCCCAACTCTTGCTGTGAAAGAAATGTGTCTGTCGTGTGTCTTTAAACAAGTTTGTTTTTGTCACTGATATGATTGTAGGAGTTCTAAGTTTATATCTTTAAAAAAGAGAAAAAAGTTAGTTGACGAGCAAGAAAGGCGCCCAGACTTTTGCCTGATTGGCTGGATGACTAGCTGGGAGAGTGATGGGAGGAGCACTATAAATTTCCCTGTTGTTGGAAAAGGTTGCAGGGTCACAGCATTGTGGTCAGCAATTAAGAGAACACAACAAATAGGATGAGGGGCGCCGGTCCACGGGAGAGCATGGAGAGCAGGGCTAGACAAAGGCTGGAATGAAGATGCAGCTCCACATAACTCAGGACTGGACAAAAGGCCTAGAGACAGCCCGGCGACACCTCAGCAACATCAGCGCACCCATGTGCCCATACTGGCATGTACGCAAATGTGTACACTGACAAATCAAATCAGTGTTCTTGCATTCCTTTACACAACAAAATTCAACAAGAGGCTTTCCTGGGATTTTTTTTTCTACAGCTTAATATCTTACAGTTTTGTTTTTATTGGAAAATATTAATCTTTGCAGATATGCTGATGACACCTATGTTTATCTCAGTGTGGCTACAACAGGGTCCTTAAAAGGTTGTCGTCAGGAAAACTAAATGAAGAAAAGTTAGAGCAGCAGGGGGAGCTGAGACACTTTGACCTCCCTATTTCTAGTGTCTTTCACCAGCTTTTCCTGAGGGATCCTAAGCCATTCAGCTGACTGGGCTTGGTAAATTACTAAGGGCAGGGGCCCAAGCAGGCAGTCTGAATTGCATAACTCAGAGTGTGGAGATGGATGTCCTTTTTGACCTTCTGGATTTCCAAACTTCCCATCCACTGTTGAAATGTAAATCCAGCCAACTTTGGGAGATTTTTTTTCTTTCTTTCCCCAAGCTGTTTGTGTTTATATTGTTGTTCATTGTGATGTGTGAGGATAGAAATGTAGACCAACTGGTAAATATAAAGTTTTGTCTCATCTTACTAAACTACTTAATGGTGTTGGTGAAGTTATATTGCTGTTTTAGTTGAAGGACATTGTTTACTGTAAGCAGTCTCTTCTATCAACAGGAAATATGACTTTTCAATACCTAAGATACATGAAATAAAAAAGGGTTTTTTTCCTTTCCACTGTCACACGCTACCCCCTTTATGCTCAGGATGTTGATTCCAAGACAAGATTCAATCCAATGGATGGAAGGATGGATGGATGGATGGATGGAAATCTTGGTGACAATGACTAAGTCATTATGATGATTGATTTAGTAATTTATATATATTTTTAAAGACCATTTTCAGCTCAGCTGCTATTTAAATGACGGCTTAAAAAACAGTTTTAAAAGGCAGATAATCAACATTTAGCTGCTTAATTGTGGTGGTGGAGTTATATCGAGCTGTGTTAACTGAAAGAAGACATTGTTTACTGTAAATAGTGTCTAGCAGTTTCCTCTATCAACAGAAAACAGGACTTTTGAATACCTAAGATGCATCAAATCTAGGTTACATTTGCATATTAATGCAGTTTTTATGTCATTCTATATTTTTATTCTTGTTTGCGCTACACAATGGTTTTTTATTCTAATAGTGTAGGCTGCAGTTTGTGGAAAGCAGGAATGTGCCCGCAGAGGGCCGGAGAGTGCAGATATAAACGATTTACTCAAGAGTGCGTATGGTCCTCTGTTGAGGATATTAACCATTAATATCATTATGGAGGCTGGAACGATCCGAGACCAAATGGATCTGCTGCACTGAAAGCACATAATAGAGGTGAAAAAGTTTCACACCTGCCATTAAAATATGCACCATGGGTCTGTGGTGGAGGGTTCACTCTGGGCCACTGAATATCTTTCTTCCTGTTTCAGGCTGAAAAATAAAGTCCAGCTTTAACAGGCCTAATTCCATCAAAGCACTGTGGACTGTAATCTGGTAAACAGGCACAATAGGCACTGATGGAAGGAGAAAGACAGAGAGGGAAACATAGAGGGGGGATGGGTGTCTAGCCAACAGTACCAACATCCATCAGAGCAACAGCACTTCCTTCCCAGCAGACAGACGGACCCGACTGTATGTGTTTATCTGAGAGGGCATGAATGAGTGTGTGTTCGAGAACCTACAGAAACTACAGAAATAGGGGAGAATGTGTGTGTGTCTATACTAAACTGGTCTGCCTCATTTTCTTCCCTAAGGAGGTCAATCTCTGTTACAAACACTCACATTCTTCCAGCCCAGCTGACCTCATAAATAAGACAAGGAGCTCTGAATACTTTCTCTCTCACACACACACATATGCACCACCTTTTCTCCACATTACAGGTGAACACGAAAAGCTTTCAGCGCATGAGATGACATGCTTTCATGTTTGCCAGAGAAAAAGGAGAAGTAGAAAGCTGAGAATACCTGCTGTCTGTAATCGCTTCCAGCTACGACCCCCCCATTCCCAAATGTTCACTCCCACTTATCTGATCACAGAAGCTCTGACACTCACAGCATGCTTTGATACATGCTAAAGAAACACATCAAACGCAGTGAGCAAACTTTAATTTAGCACAGGATTTTTACAAGTGGAGGGTAATTGTTTTGTTTTTTTTTTCTGATGATTCATGTTTAGTGTAATGAGCACCACAGCTAAACGTGTGGGTAGTGCCCCCAAAATATGAATCAAAAATCCCTGCATTATTCTCCTGTTGAGATTCACTCTTGTTTTGAGATTCCTGTGCTGCCTGATTGGCACCTAATTCATGGACAGATATACGGAATAAGGTTCTGGAGCCAGTGGTGATCCACAGCAAAATGTGTCCAGACTGAAGATGAGAATAAGGAGGAGGTGCCAAGATATTGTGGCTGCGTATGAGGTCCCTGATAGTGGAAAATTAGGGCTGGGCAATATATCGAGATTTTCAAATATATCGAGACTTTATCAGACGCAATATAGAAGGAAGGAATATCGTTTATATCGAGATAGCTTGTTTTGAGTTTAAAGCATCTTTTCTTTTGCATTTTGCACAGCTGTATTTTTGTTATGGTCATTGAAAGTATTTTTAAGTTATTTTGTTTTAGGAGCATTTAATTTAATATAAAGGTACTGTAATTTCAGTCAGCTGTTTTAATGCACACGTGCTGCTGATCCTTAATAAAAGTATTTTTGGCACTAAAGGCTGTAAATTAGAACGGTCTTTATGGTTACTTGACAAAAAAAAAATATATCGAGATATATATTGTATATCATGATTCAAGTAAAAAATACCGAGATATAAGTTTTGATTCATATCGCCCAGCCCTATGGAAAATTATTGAAAATGGCCAAAAAGTGTTTATTTCCCTGATTATTGTGGGAGAGTGCAATCATCCAATCCACCAAGAAACTCCAAACAGAAGGGAATACCAACAGGAATACCTCCAACAGGATGCCAGTCATCCATCTGTGACTGACACACACCTGGTGGCACTTAAATCTCAAAACAAAAGTGAATACCAACAGGAGAATATTGCACTGGTTTCGGCACATGTGTAGCTGTGTTGCTCATTCCACAGAAGCATGATCCTTATAAGTTATACATCGTTGTAAAAGCAACTAATCAGGCTTTCCATTTATGTATAACACCCCACCAACTAGTATTGTAAAAGGGGAGAAATAATCATTAATGTTATATGGTAGAATAACTTGTTGATGAATAAGCATTTATAGAGGATTAAATAAACCGTAATATACTGAACTTTAAGAAGCCAGAATGAGAGCATTTTGTCCCTTTTTTGTTAAAAATATTGTTTATTTGACATATCTGGGAGTTAGTTTAATGACACTCAAGCCAAGGATAAATAAAATATTCCTGAATTCAGATCCAGATCACGTTCAGCATCAGAAAATTAATTAAAGCTAAGTTGGGTCATGCCCGAGCTCTGGTTCATGCAACCAATAACTGAGTAATCTGGCCACTAAAAGCGCAAAGTTAACAAACCGAACCAACGCCATAAACCCTTCGGTGCAACTGAGACATTGATGAATCTATGTACTGCACAGTGTAAATCCCTGTTTTTCTGGCCTTGTGAGTGCTTTTTAACTGTCATTTTAAGTGATGTATAATCACAGAGGGAAAGAAATGTGAACAGCTGAGAAGCAGGTGTAAACATCTTGTCTGTCAGAGTGCAACCTCAATTCTTTTAACCCCAGGGTCATAAGTTGAGGGGCTCCAAGGCTAAAGGTTACCCTGTCTGCACAGGTGGTTCATCCTGACATGTGAAGTCAAAGAGAAAAAGAAAAAAAACTATTATCCCACACTCACACATTATAAGAAATGGACTGCAAGCCATGTACTAACATATTTAAACACAAACAAGCAGGAAAATGCAGAATATGTCGACAGCTGCTGTCAGAAATTCTCTGAAGTGGTCTTCGTGGGGTGTAAACACACATTGCATATTAGAGCACAGCAAGGATTCCAGAACAACACCACGACTGGCATGTTCCTCCACACACATCTGCAGCGCAGCTCCCAACACACTGCTTCATTTAAACATCAGTGGATTTCAGGAAGCTCTCTCCCGCAACAGTCAAAGCACACCTATTAAACACTCAATCATGCACTCACAACTCTCCCCAGCTGGCTTTACTTCCATACTGCTCTGCGTGCTAACCACACCACTAGCATATTGCGTGACTTAACTCCAGAAAGCCCTGACTTAGTTCCAGTAGGAGGGCTGATGGTGGCCTTATCAGCATCAGCATAGTAAAATCAGTTGTTTTGTAGCATGAATTACCTGTCAAACACAACATGTAAAATATGACATCATTAGCACTTCATTCACGGAGGAGGATAAAAACTTTGCAGTGAGCAGGAAGCCCTGTCACCCCTCCAGCATTTCACTGCAGCTGTGGATCCGCCCTCCTTTCCACCTGCTCTCTGAACAAGCTGGCTGTCTTTGGACTAAAAGAAAAAAATGGGAATTCAACACCTGAGACAAATCCAATCATTAAACAGCTTCTAGAAATAAAGCCAGAGTGTTAGAAGAAAGAAGCTGAGGAACGTGTGGGTTGTTTTAGAGGAAATATTAAAATGGTGTACTTTATGAGCAGTGGACAGTATTTCTTTAGTCTAAATAATGAACATCTGGGCCAAGAATTCCAGCTCTGTGCAATAGTCAATGAATACAGAAAACACAGAAGTCCACCCCATGCAGCATATTTTGCTTCCCTGAATGATTTACTCAAATGTGATTAAATGAATAAAAAACTCCCAAATGAAACCAAAACTCTTTTGGTAGCATATCTGTATCTGCACATCTACATCACCTGATTTAATGAGGTTTCTTAGGTCGTATTATGCTTTTGGGGTTTTCCCCTCCCATAAGTATATACTATACAAAGTCCAAAGTTCACACCAATAGGAGCTGTTATGACCATCAAAAACTTTTCTATAATGCCTGTAGTATTTGGCACAACAGTTACTGAACATCTGACTCACACGCTGCAATTTTTGACCAGTCAGCTGACCAATCAAAGCAACGGGAAATTCTGTACCTCTACTTAGAGTTAAGGATATATTTAGGAAATAAGTGCTACCCTTTGTGACTAAAGTTTTTTAAAAAAAGGAGGGCTCAAAAACTAGAAAGTTATGTCATCAGTCGACAATAATGAAACTGCGTTAAATTGTGCTGCTCCACCTTTCAACCTCTGCCCAACGTACTTGACACATTATCTTATTATTCTATTCAGAAATACCAAAACACAATCAGGAACATTGCAAGAGTACTTAAGATAACATCTATTTTCTGCTTCTGCTGGAACGTTTATGGTTGCTCTGTAAATGTTAGTTTATGGTTCTTATCGATTTGAAATTAGTAGAATCACAGGCTATTATTGCCTGAACTTTCTTACTGGGTATGAGCTGAGAAACTGAGCAGCATGATGTTCTTTTTAAAAAGAGGACCAAAGAAAGACAATCCCTCTGACTGAACGCTGCCTTTCATGCTGAGCAAAATGCTAAACGTGTACCAGCCTTTGTTTTGCGTACAATGTCCAGCACAGGCACAAATAACTTCCTGTGTAGATACAATCTGAAACCTGAGTCGACTCCACCAATAATAACAAAAGCTCCTCAAGATCAAATGCAAATACACTCACTGGCTTTTGTCGTTGAAGTGTCTTGGTGCTGTAAATCAAACAGACTACATTTACAGCTTCACCTCACCTCTCCTCGGCTGCAGGGGTGAGCACCTGAATACTTAGAGGTGCATGTGGCTCCATCCCGGCCCACATCTGCCTTCCCCTCTTCCAGTCCAAACGCTGTGCTGCAGTTGCTTGCATAAAACTGCAGCATCTTCCACGTTTGCCCAAAATCCTGCGAGCGCTCCAGGGTCATGGCAGCGGGCCTCGGCGAGCGAAACACCACGATGAGATGCGTAAAGTAGAACTCCGTCTCCAGGTCCAGCTGCACTGTCTCAGACTCCACTCCCTCCGCCGACTGCCACCAGGTGTTCGGATAACGGAACGAGGAGTCGCACATGGCCCCGGCCAGGTGGGACAGGAGAGGCAGGGCGGCGTTGCATTTGGCGCATTTTGCGGTGCTGCAGGCTGGATTAGCGCTGTGGTCGGAGTAGGAGCAGTAAAGCTCGGTGCCGTTGTTGCCACAGACGGTCTGCGTCAGGACCCGGCGACCCAAGGCAAGGTTACCCATGCGGGGGTTACAGGCCCGGCTCTCGCAACGGGGGGCCACACCTGCACGGAAGACCTCCACTGACAGACCTGCATGAGTGGATGGAGATAAAAACACTCATAAATGTTTTGGCATTGTGGCAGATTAGTGGTTCATAATCATGCAGGTAGGATTCACGATGTTTTAGATATCTTAAAGCTTAGCAGAAAATAATTAAACCATGAGAATTGCTTGATACAACCACGCCTTTTTAATGTTTTGTACGAATGCAATCTAAATCCCACTGCAAAACACAACAGTAGCCAGAAAAATAAACTTCAGGGATTACGGACCAAACTCACTGAAAACTATAGTCTGTTTATTCACTGCGTGTCTGTACGAATGAAGTGATTTACCTCGATCGGAAATGTTATGCAAAAACGTATAATAGAGTCATTGTGCACCTGCCTGCCGCAGACTGCAGCCAGTGTGGACTCTGACACAGATAAAGTTTGGCAGCTCAGGGAGGATGAGCAGCATTCTGACGCTTTTCAGAGCTTTGCGACCCCCTCGAGCGCCACGGTGTCATGTTCCACAGTGGATTTATTATCGTAAATCTGCAGCTCATGTTATTTTTCATGCGAAAGACTGACTCATATTAAACCTAACTGGATGAATGATTGGACTTTTGCACCGAGGAACCCTTTTTTTTCTCTCTATGATGGTTGTGATGAACTTTGTAGCTGTCATAGGTGGAGAAGTCATGATTTATAAGCTAGATATTTATGTTAACTCTCCCTAATTACTAGGGTGTAGACTTAGAAGAAAGAGAATAAATAGTGTTTAAGTCATAGGAAATCATAAATCAAAGTATAAAACTACAAAATGAGTTTTTAAATCTCAAGTTCTGTCATTACTGCTGTTACACCAAAGCCAACACCTCTGATAAAAAAAAAATCCCACTAACCTGCATCTGCCAACACGGCCAGACTGATGACAAATAAAATCAACATATCTCCTTGCTGCAGCAATAATCCGAAATATGCGAGGAAGAAAACTGATCCAGAAAATCCACTTGAGTTATCCAGAAATCAACTGTGCAAAGATCTCATCCACTATGGCAAAGGGAAAAGACAAGACAAGTGCGTCAGGTTCAGATCCAGTGTGGACTTTCTCTTTCACTCAGCAACGATCCAAAAAGGCGACAACAACTCAGTGGTATGAAAGAACGACATGATCCAGGACGGTGTGTGATGTCCCGCTGAGAGAGTAGAGGAGCGGCCGAGGTGGAGGAGGAGTGAACGGCTCTGCCCAGCTCGTCTGCAGCTCCGGGACCTTCAGCGTGTTTCATCTCCCTGCAGTGTGAGTCCGCCGCCTGCACATTTATGTCTAAAGGAGCGCAGAGACGCGGAGAGGTTGTGTAGTGACAGCGCTGTGTAGCAGCTCCGCCTCTCTCCGCATTTTTCTCCGACTTAAAGGAACATTCTAGTTTGCGCTCCCGAGCTGGAGTTCTGGACATCGGTGGTCCAACTGTTTATACTTGAAAATGTCTTCACATATTCTCCTCCTTCCAGTGGCAGAAACACACCACAAACACTTTTCTGTTGGTACTTGAAACACATTTCCCATCACACAGGCTTCATGTTGGACAAAGTGACCTTCTCAGAAGAATAAATTACATTTGCAGGGACTGCCTATCTATTGTTTCTGAGTTTTTTGTGTTTCCATTGCAACAGATGTAATTTATGAGCATGAAAATGATGCATCCATGGCCAGATTAAGCTTCTCAAGGCACCAAGGTGAACTATTAAACTGTGCCCCCCTTCAAACATGACAGGTAAAAGAAAAAGCTACAGTTTGGTCCATTTCTGTGTAAGGCATGGAATTGTATATTTTTATCATTATTAATCTACTCACCAGCCACTTTGTTCTCTTCAATTGTTTCTTAACACAAATAGCTAATCAGCCAATCACATGGCAGCAATTCAATGCCTTTAGATGTGTAGACATTGTCAAGATGACTTGCTGATGTTCAAACTGAGCATCAGAATGAGGAAGAAGTGGAAATAAAGTGACTTTGAACATGATATGGTTGTTGGTGCCAGGCAGGCTGGTAGCACATTTCAGAAACTGCTGATCTAGGGGAATTTTTAGAACCATGTCTAGGGTTTATGGAGAATAGTCTGAAAAAGAGAAAATGTCCACTGATCACCAGTTGATCTCACAGGTAAGAGGAGAATAAGCAGACTGGTTGGACAGAAAGACTATAGGAACTCAAAGAACCATTGGATACAACCAAGGTATGCAGAATAGCACCTCTAAACACACACCACGTCCAACCTTGAAGCAGTTGGACTACAGCAACAGAGGACCACAGATGCCGCTCATGTCGACTAAGAACAGGAAACTGAGGCTACAATTCATGCAGACTCGCCAAAACTGGACAATAGAAGATGGAAAATGTTGCCTGGTCTCTGATGAGTCTCCTTTTCAGCTCCATGTTCAGATGGACAGAAATAGGTGGAAACATCATAAAAGCATGAATCCATCCTTCCTTGGATCAACAGTTCAGGCTGAGTATTGTTGATGACCATGTCCACCCCTTTATGACCACAGTGTAGCATCTTCTGATGCTACTTCCAGCAGGATAATGCACCACGTCACAAAACTCAAATCATCTTTCACCTGCTTTCTTGACCATGATAATGAGTTCACAGGACTCCGATGGCCTCTACAATCACCAGATCTCAATCCAATAGAGCAGCTTTGGGATGTCGTGAAACGGGAGATTCTCATCATGGATGTGCAGCTGACAAACTGCAGCAAATGTGTGATGCTGTCATGTCAATATAGAGCAAAATATCCAAGAAATGTTTCCAACAACTTGTTGAATCTAGTTCTGAAGGTGAAAGAGGGGAAACCGATACTACCAAGATGTGTTTAATAAAGTGGCCTATGAGTGTATATACAGTATGTACAATCTAAATAATGGAGAATAAATGTATTTTATATATTTTGCTACATTTAAAAAAGTTGTATAAAATTTTTATGTAACTATGAGAGAAAAATTTAGGATTTTAATTGAAAACAAAGCGATTTGTATACAACTTTTGTTCTATTGTAATGAATATTTGAACGTCAGCTAAATGTATGATCAATTATTACACCCAAGACAGCTCACGCTCTGTAGGACCTTGTTCACAGCTGCTTTATTAAGTGACATTATAAGCAGACCAGCTCTTCATCAGACAGTTACTTTGTACAGCAGCATCTTATGTTGCATGTTGCTGATCACGTCGTCTGATCTCGTAAGCAAAAGTCCTCTGCCTGACTATATACATATATATTACACATTGTTTGCACATCCTGAAGACAAATGTGGTAAAACATATGTAGTAGAAACGTTCATGAAACACAGATATGTGCATTAAACACGTAGAAATATGCCACAATATAAGATACATATCAACATATGAGAAATTTTGCAGACATGTGCAAGTAGGTTTTCCATGTTTTAAGAAAATGGGTAGAATTTCTGACATATTGCCTCAGTGCATCTCCAAAATGGCAGGTCCTGATGTGTTCCCCAGTATGCAATGGTTTGGACATATCAAAAGTGGTCTCAGGAAAGGTAACCAAAGACCCAGCAAGGTGGTCATGGGCACTCAAGACTCATTTATGTGCTGGGGAGTGACTAAGGTGTCACAACACACAGAGCAGCTCTTTCTGTGAATCATAAGTGCAAGTAGTGAAGGAGTGCATTTTATATAGAGTAAGCTTGGAGGAGCTGGAAGGTATAAATTGGAAATAATCACAGTTAATTACATAAATAATTTAAGACCCCCTGTACTAGTGAAAACCTGATTTGTTTATGAGCGCTCGTATCCGCATTTCTGACTAATTGTCTTCCTAAAGTCATGCACCGGGAGCTGCTGATGCACTTCAAAGCGCAACCATTGGTTGCTCTGCTGAACACGACTGCAGACATTGTTGACGACATTGTTGGTGTCCATACAAAACCAGTCAAATATGCAAGCCAATAAACTCCAGGCGCTTTCATTCCAGTTCTGCTTTCTACTTGAGCATTGGCTCTTAATAATGCCAGCTCAATAGCCCATAAGAAGCAGGAGGGGGTGAGATGAAGCTTTAATGACATCAGAGGCAGCTTGTTGTCTTAAAAGCAGTTTTAATAGCACATGGTGGATCATGGATGCACCAAGATTCGACTTCCATGTGTGATCAGGCTTTAGAGCGCCCTCTAGTGTTCAGTCATGGTACAAAAAGTTGCAAAACTGATGTTAAAAAGATGTTCCTTCCTCTCAGACCCATTTGGGCGAAGCTCCGTTGAACACAGCATGGCTTTGGCTTCTTTTTCTACTTTGTAATCGGACCATGACCTGCTTTCTAAGCATCTGACCCGTGTCCAATAAGCACTGAGCCAAGTTAAACTATCTCACCTGTTCACTTTTTTCCTCATTCAGTCACTGGGGCTGCTTTCAGTGAAGGAGACAACTTTGTTTTTTTAAACTGTGTTTCCAGTTTTTACACTAAACTAAGCAAACCTGCTGGCTGTACTTTCACACAGTGCACACATAGGAGTGGTGGCCTAGTAAGTTCAGTGTGCCAGAGGGTCATCGAGCTAAATTGAGCTAATTGACATTAAATCAAACTTACAGCTGACTCTGATGGGAATGTCTTTCAGGTCATAAACCAAAGTAACGGGTGGATGAGCGTTGCCGTCCTAAAAATGATTTTGCTCACTGGTGGTTGGGTTTGTGAGCCCTTGGCTGTGTACTCCTCCTTCAGTTCATCCACTCCACAGGCCCACTCAGCTCTCCTCTGCAGGCTTCAAAGAGCTGTCCTCCAGCAGACTGGAAAGGTTCGACCGGCCTCTTCAACAAGGCCGACTTCCTTCAAATGATGTTAACAAGTAAAAGTAAAAATTCATGACAAATAGTGTGAAGTAATTTAAGCAAAAAGCAGCTCTTTGTTCACAGTCTTTGGCAGGTAATGACAACACATTCCTGGACGAATACATGCAAAAGACCTCTGAGTTTCCACTCTCTTTAAACATCCCTTTTTAAATGTCTTTCCTTCTTTTACGATTGTTTGCTTTGCATCTCTTTGTACCCTCTTTTTGTGTGTTTCTTTTTTTTCTTTTTTGCTAATTTCTGTCTTTTATATTGTTCTTATTGTTTTCATTCAGGTTTATTTGTGGTTCCTACTGTTTCTAAAAGAAGAATGGGAGGTAGAGCCTTCAGTGAAAGCCATTTACACCAACGGTTCTGGGTCAGAAGAGAATGGCACAGTACACATTTTTTTGTGTTTTCACAGGCAAATAATGGGACAGGTGCCAGAACATCCTCTCTGAACCATCCTACTTTTTTGGGACCCTTCCGTTGGGGTTCCAATTTTCCAATTTTCAAGCTTGTTATGCTGCAATCCGCTGATTAGTCGAAGGAGTCAGCAATTCTTGTGCGAGTTGGCACTAATCGTGACGAATGACGAAGTGACCTCGGTTTTTCTGAACTGAGAACTTGCAGAAGACACTGAGATTCCAGATTTAACAATGCTGCACCCAGATTCCACCTGTGTTTTGGGATTGTTCATGAAAAATCGCATCAGTATGTGCGGTTTATTATTATCACTAATATTTGCTAGTGTTCTCATGGTGCACATTTCTAGTTCTATATCGTAGAATTGTAGATGCTCATGATTTGGCAAATTTAGAGCTGTTGATTTTTCATGAATTGTTGCAGCAGGAATGACGTCACCTACTCTCATCAATTACGAGACAACTGGAACGTACCATAAGAACAAAGCAACAACAGCACCATGTTTAAATACAGTGGATTTTTGTTGTTTAAAGTCACGATGAAGGAACTGCTGAATGCCATTCTCCTCCTTTGTTTTTGTATCATGTACTTCTTCGTTATAAAGGAAGGTGTCATGCTGCTATGACATCATACTGTTACATAACCAACCCATTTATTGCTTTCCCATACGCTGCTTACCTGGTAGGGGTATGGTTGGCTGTAGAAACACAATAGATGAAAAGGTTTAATGAGCCAAACTGCATAAAACCAACCAGTACCGACCCGGACCCATTGATGGAAAAGGGATCATCAGGCCCCATGGAACCAACTTCCACGTTGGGTTCGGCAAGCTGACATCTTCTCCACCTCTGAGATTAGGCTTGAAACTGTTCTTTTTAATAAAGCTTGTAGTTAAAGCTGGCTTGGACAATATGGTTTAGCTGTCCCTTCAGTTATGCTGCTACAGGCTTAAACTATGCACTGAGCACTTCCCTGCAATTGTTTCTCTTTACTCTATTTTTTGGAGAGAATGGATATGTATGCCTATATGACATAATTATTGTTATTGATTATAACTGGAATACAAAGAATTGGACTGGAATATGCATATGCATGTGTAATATGCATTGAGATGACTTTATTGTGAACTGGCACCATGCAAATGAAGCTAAACTGAAACTGCATTGTGTTTTTAGGGCAAACTTTCATCCATGTATGTACATTCTTTCATTAGTTTGAAGTTATTTGGATTTTTGTTGTGCCATTCTGCATCATTTGGTCCTTTATGTATCTTTTAGCTGATTTTTGTGATTTTTAAAGGATAACTGGATTTTGTATTCCTCTTTTTATTATTTTGAGGCTATTTCAGGTCATTATGTCTCCATTTTTGGTCATTTTGCGACACTTTTAGGTTTTTTGCTGCCATTTTAACAATAATTTTCGTTTATTTGCAGCTATTTTAGAACTGTTTTATTGTATTTGAGTTCATTTTTATTTTTTCTTGTGATGTTGGATCTTCTGATCTTTTGATTTGTTTCTCGGTTATTTTGCCGATCTTTAAGAATAATGTACTATTGTTATGAAAAATTCTCGTTGCTATAACCTATTTGTATATTTCCCATGTTGTTTATCCTCTGCTTCTGTTCATTTTTTGCTTGTTTTGGGAATTTATACCCTTTCCTGTCATTTTTTATCTTCTTTTTAATTTATTTTGGTCAGTTTTGCAGATCTGTATGGAAATCTGTGATTATTTTGCATAACTTCAAATCATTTTGTGCTCTTTTCTGATTCTTTTGAAAAAATTTGGGGGTGTTTAAACATATTTGCAGTCTTTTCAAAACTCTCTTGTCAATTGATGTGTCTTGTTGGTTGTGCTTTAGTAAAACCTAACATTCTTTGTTGTCACTTATCTATTTTTGGTCATTTTGTATCTCTTTAATGTTTTTCTGTCCCTGTATTGGGTTAGTTTTTTTTTTTTATGGAAATTGGTCCACTTTGTGGTCATTTTGACTGTCTTTTAATAGAAAAGGTTTCTGTTTGTGGTTGTTATTCAACCTTCTGGAAAATGTCATATTCTTTGTTTTTTGTCTTTGCATCTCTTTGTGGTAATTTTACGTAATTGTTCAGTCATTTCTGAGATTATTTTGCAGCTCTCTTAGTTGATTTTTCATCAGCTAATGAAAAGACCTGCAGTATTTCATATATCTGTTCTCCTTTAAGTTAGATTTGAATCTTGTATGGGGCCCTAGGGGACAACTGACCATCTCTCTGGCACCAGGCCTTGTCGGATCATAAACAGACACACTGTCTTCATAACACAACTGACACCACGACTGACTGATGGACTGGTTAATTACCTGGCGGGATGCTCAAAAGTTGAAAGAAAGTCATTGAACTAAGTGTTGTAAGGACATGAGTATTTCAAACATGCAAAGAAAATTATAAAGCAATTTCAGAGGAATTTTCTGACGGAAAGCTGCCTTTTGCTGTAGGAAGTCAGATGTTAATTTTATTCATCAAGACAAGCCTAAACTTGTTTGACACTTTAGTTACAGATAAACGCTTCATCGCAGAAAAATGTACAATCATCCGAGTTTTGGTGCCTGGGGAGCAATAACTGTCCAGACAGAGTGCATGCATGACCCAGATATGGCACTTTTTTTTTTTTGCTCCTTAACAGGTCACAGTTTTCGATTAGAGAAAAATCCTGGAGGCTTCATGTCAAAGTGACAGAAATGGAGTAGATATTGTAGGTTCTTTTTAGTTCATCTCAGGGCAGATTGAGACAATGGTACTGGTGCTGGATATCAAGAAATTAAGTTAAAAAAAAAAAAGAAAGAAAAGAAAAGAAAAGAAAAAGAGTTCATTTGTTTTTTAAATTTTTTAAATACTTTGTTTAAAACATATCATGATCAAAAGGGAAAATTACTTCATTTTGGGTCAAAATGGGTTGACAGTTGTTATTTGGAGATACATGTTTTGTGTTTTTATAAATTTGCTTTGCTACTTTAAAAAAAAAAACGCCTAAAAATGTTATCAACTAACTTTACAAAATTTAAGTTTACATGTTACAATTAATAACAATGAACATATATCATATTATACTAAATTGGGCATCTAAACACACAAATTTATAATCATAATTAAGCTCAGAACTGAACTCTGGTTTGAAATGAGGGCCGTGGAGCCTTCACAAATTAGCTTGAGCATATAAAAGTCTTCAAAGACATCATTTTGTTCAGAAAAATAACGTTTATCTTTCAGTAAACGGGAACTCTTCTGGACCTCAATTGAAGTGTAAACGCCGGAACACTAGGTGGCGGTATGTAAAATAGGAAGACAACTTTTAAGGTTAAAGGGTACTTCCGGTCGGCGGTAAAGCGTGCTGTATGTAAGCGAAGCTCAAACGTTATTGTGACGAAACGTAATAAGACCATTTGTTTTAAACTTCCACAGCTATTTATTCAAAACTAAAATGGTGAGTAAAGTTTTTAAAATTTTGCTTTAAACTGATTGAATATTATACGCAGTTATTTTGAGAACAGATCGAAAGGATACTAAGTAGCCTGTTAGCTAGTTAGCATTAGCTTTACCAGCTTTTCATTCATTGCCATTGATTGAAAGGAAATGGAAATTACATTTTATCTGAGTAGGTATTTAATGAAACCGTAAGAATTTTTTTTATGTAGCTCATGTATGATTTTATGGCTTTTTGATTATTTTGTGGTATCGACACATCAAACTGGTATAAATTGCCACCCGACATTCAAAACCAGACTCAACCCACCTGTTTAAGATCGCGTCCTAATTTTAACCACTATTCATGCATTTATACCGCAGTTTATTTATTTACTTGGTCTTGAATTTATTTCCTTTTTCATTAGCTGTTGTAAAGTGCCTTTTAGAGTCTTGAAAGGTCGTAACAAATAAAATTTACAATATTATCATTATCAAATGTTTTAGTTTAGCTGACAAGGGACTACTATATAAACATCGATACGTGTATTTATTTTCGCAGAATTGTATGTTTGGACTGCAAAGGCTGTTTGCAGCTTCACTGCATGCTGTTAAAAACATACACATGAAAGACTACAAAGGTTGCACCAACAGCTGCCATACATTAGAAAAAAAGAGTGAATTAATATATGTTTTTTTTGTGTTTTGTCACCGTTTTTTCCACACACAGAGTCTACCTTTGAATCCAAAACCCTTCCTGAACGGTCTGACAGGAAAGCCAGTGATGGTGAAGCTGAAGTGGGGTATGGAGTATAAGGGATACCTGGTATCCGTGGATGGATACATGAACATGCAGGTGAGAGAAGTGTCTAGCTGTAAAATACTCCTTTTATTTACTCTTTATGATAGATGTCAGGGCCTGAAATTCACTGCAGGATTGTGAGAGTTGTGCATAATATAGTTGATTCCTGCAAACGCAGCTCTTATAATGCAGGAAATTTCTGCATACAATTACAGTTGTGTGTAATAATGTGCAGTAAAGTTTGCATTAGAGCCATAAAACTGAAAGGAAGATGAGTATTTTCTCTACTAATTAGCATGCTCCCTCCCTCTCAGCTCCAAGCCCCCTCTGCCTTCGCAGTGTCACTCCCACTAGCAAACCAAACATTGCCACCTGATGTCCCGCCGGCAATTCAAAGGCGCCTTGCAGTGTGAAGAGTAATCAAACAGGCTTCTTGAAGCTTTATAGCAGAAAACTATTGAGTCTGTCTGATGACAAAGATAAAATAAAAATGTTACCCGTGGTCTTTGCATTAGTAAGTCATGGCCATGGATTACTAATGCATGGAGGAGATCATTGATTTGTGGCCAGGTGTTAGTTAAGCACATGTTTAAGGGCAAATATCATTTAATTTGATTGTACTTTAATGTTGAGATTAATTATCTAGTTGTAACCGAGTTACTTAACAGTTTCCATACTAAACTAGAAGCGCTCAAAGTGCAGACCTCCGCCAAGACATAGTAATTTTTATTTCTCCTAAGACTGTGGGCATTATTTTTCAGTTAGAAGCTCTAGTGGCAAAATTATTCCCATCTCCCCATAGTGAAGTACTCTATAAAAAAAGCCATGGATCCAGGCGGTGGATCTGGATCGCGACCAAAATCTAATCGCTCTTTTTATTCCATTTATGAGATTTCCTGAAAATGTAATCAAAATCCATTCATACCTTTTTGAGCTATGTTGCTAACAAACAGAACAATGCTGTGAAATCGTGCGAACATAGATTCAGCATAGAAAGGAAGATTAAAAAACAATTAAGAAATCCACTGAATAACACCAACCTCACCTGGTCCGATGCCCATTTCAGAGCTTGACCCTCCCCAAAACAAGTTTTATTTCACTGGAATTCTTAGAAACAGGAAAGAGATTAAGGAGAGAAGACAGAGCATGGTGGGAAATGACTTATTACACTGATGGAGCTGAAAGAGTCAACATATTACAGCAATGAATATAGTTCATAGCAAGTCGGGAAAGACTATGTGAGCACATAGATGAGATGAGAGTCATCTGAGATGATAACCAAGAAAGGAGAAAGACGACAAATTAAATATGCATATTAATCTAAGTAATTAATCTAAGTACGAGCAGGACACACCGCAAGATCTGTAATTAAGATCACAAAGTGTATAACCCCCCACTCCCGATATGCATATAAGGGAGGAACCCCCCCCCCCACACACACACTTTGAAAAATGAATTTCAGGCCATGGCTGTAATCCAGCATAAAATTGTTCACACACAATAAAAAGAGTCAGTATTTCTCTTACAAACGTGTCGTGTTTAAGACTGAATCCGAAATCCTTCAAATATTTAAAAAAAAAATCTTTAAGACAAAAAAACAACAATAAGGAAATAAATTTTTAGGTTTTTTCCTAATTGAAAACTCACATTTTACTATGTACAAATACTTTTACTTTAGGTAGTTGTGTGTTTTGTACTTGAACTTCAAACAGATACGGTTGTGTAACTAATGTCTACAGTGAATTTTCTCATCTCCACTAAAATTCCTCATAGGAAATCTCTCATCCCAGATATTTTAAATCATGTTTGTTCTTGCCACAGTTTTCTTTTCAAAGCATTTTTTTATATCCAAAACTCGTTGACTTTGAAAGAAATTGCATTGTTTATTTGATATTTAATATTTTAACTAGTGACAGTAAAATTTAGATATTTGAAATTACACAAAATATAATATAATACAAATAAGGGCACATTTTCATCATATTAATATTTTAGCAGTAACTTTTTATTCAACATTCTTTGTGCAGCAATGGCCTGTTTTTTTTTTTTGTTTTGTTTTTTTTATTAATTAGGTTTAAAGTGAAACGGCGTGCATGCCCACAAGTGACTTGACATGGAAGTCACATATTTATGGAAGTAAAAATAGATGCTACAGGTCAGTTAAAACCAATAATGGACTGGTAAAGTAGACAAAGGATTTTTTTTATAGTGTTACATGTCAGAAGTGTTTGTAGACACATTAGATTAGATTATTACAATCATCTGGTTACTCCCACATATTCTTTGCCGTGCCCCGACACCTCCAGCACAGAAATGTGACGTTTGTCTAAATTTAGGGACAAAAAAGTCACTGATGACTTGCAATGTGAAATGACCACTCAGAATCAGGTCATTAAAAAGAAGAAGAAGAAGAAAAAAAAACATACGTGTGATTTAAGTCTGATTTGAGGAAAAGAAAAAAAAAGATTTGTGCTCTTCACTCATCATTTATTTGGGTCACATACCAAAAAAAAGTGCTTTTATACACGTTAGTGTTTATACAGCATTTCATTCTCTAAACTGCATCAATCTCTACAGAAAATTTCTTACCAAAGCTGAACATTAAAACTCTTTTCACAGAAATGCATTCATGTCACTACCTTTATGACAATTTAACCTTTTATTCTTCATGATTTCCGGCAGCTGGCAAACACAGAAGAGTATGTGGATGGAGCGTTGGCAGGACATCTCGGTGAAGTGCTTGTCAGGTGTGTAGGTGCTTCTTGATCTTGTCAGCACATGTGACAGAACAGACAAGTAAACATGCAGCTCAAATATTTTTCACTTTATACAGAGAAAACTGGTTTTGTGTCCTCAGGTTTAAGATTACTAACCAGCTTAACTAAAATGTTAATAATTAACATGGCATGTTTAAAAGACTTCCTGCAGTCATTTGTGGAAATCTTTTGTGTTTGCAGATGCAACAATGTTTTATACATCAGAGGAGTGGAGGAGGAGGAGGAAGATGGAGAAATGAGAGAGTGATGACTGCTTCGTGGAGCTGTTAATGTATGGATGTGTGTTTCACCGTGTGAAACATCTCAACGCTTTTTGGTTAAGGTTTCCAGACAATTTAAGTTACTTTTTTTTTTTGTTTTTTAACTTTACTGCGTGTAACTCCAGTTTTATGTTTTGACACAGACCAATAAAACTTATTATTTTCCAGTTTCCTACACAGGATTTCTGTCATTATTCACTGTGTGATGTCTGAACTGAGTGTGAAGTGTGAAGGACCGCCCTTCTCTGTGCACTTTAAACTCTAGTCTCTTGGACAAATATTTAACTTGTTCTTGTTTCCAAACTAGTTGAAACCCAGTCACTTCTAAAGAAATTGCAGCTTTCAAAGAGTCAAAATGTCCAGAAATTACAGGCTTCTGGTGAAAAATGCCAAACAAGTGGTTTTGATCTGCAACAATGGAGAGAAGTATCTAACCAAGAATGGGATGCAAAATCTGTGTGTGGTTGAAAATGGCAGCATTGTAATAGGGAGGTAAGTCTTTGAGATATTTCCATGTTAAACATGCATTTAGTGGATTTTGAACAACAATTTAATGCAAGCTGCTTTGTTAAATTAATTAGGAAACTGTCAACGCTTGCTTTAGTTTGCAGCCATGCTTTAAGATATTCAGGCAGCAGCTTATATCTTAGTCTGCAACATCTGTTTTTATACCACACAATGGCGCTCTCATCAGGATGTGGTGACTTAACTACAATAAAAAATAACATAAACCTGAACTGCTGGCATTTTTTTATTATCCCAGAGGGAAACTTTGCAAAGGAAATCACATTTGTCCTTTTGGTGATCAGGACTAAAATGTAAATGCCATTAATTCAAGTCATTTCTGCATCCAGTGACGGGCTGATTAAAGATGTGGGACCAGCAGAAACCATCAGATCTCAGTATTCAGAATCGTCCTTTGACAAAGTGATTGATGCGACAGGGATGTGTGTCCTGCCGGGTGAGTTTTAGTTCTGGTTTGTGTGTGCTTGCTCTGCAGAGACGGCAGTAATATTCCTGGTACACCTAAAAGTACTTTTTAATGAAAATTTTCTTTTTATACAACACTTAAAAAACCAACTCCTTTTACTTTGCATTGATGTATAAAACCTCTGAGGCTGGGTCAGAGGTTTTTAACTTTACTGGTTTGAGGATAATATTATAGTTGCATAACGGCATAAAACTATTTCATTCTATTTTTTTATAACCCAGTAGCTGTAATGTAAGATTAGATTGACTCGCCTTCAGTGCGAAACTTGCTAGTTTAATCCCCAGCTTCCCCTACTCTACAACCACCAGCAAAATATGTTATCATGCAGGATGATGTTTCTTAAAATTTTGTTTAAAAGAAAAATAATGAAAAATGACTAAACTATTTCATATAATTGTAGCGTTATGAAACATCTCAAATTAATTGATCAAGCTGAGGAAAATGTAGGATTTCTCAGAGAAAAAAACAAGTGGAATTATTAAAATAAATTAATAAAAACTTAGTTCTTGGGTTCAGTTTCTATGATTTATAATATACCTCAGGAGTTTGGTTAGAAATATTAATGATTTCTGGATTTTCTTTTTTATTCAACAGGAGCTTTCTGTGTTTGAAATGATTATGAAAATATTCTTTACAGGGCTGGTTGATGCTCACACTCATCCAGTTTGGGCTGGAGACAGAGTGCATGAATTTGCAATGAAGGTAAATTAAAACACACACTTAAAAGCTGACCTCGTCTCCATGGTTATTTTAATTGATGCAATGCCTTATTCTGCAGCTTGCAGGCGCCACCTACATGGAAGTGCACCGGGCTGGTGGAGGGATCCACTTCACGGTGGAGCACACTAGAGCAGCTGGTGCCTCAGATCTTGTGGCCTCTCTGAGCAGCAGGTTGATGCGGATGCAGCGAGCAGGCACCACCCTGGTGGAGTGCAAGAGTGGATACGGGCTGGAGTTGCAGACTGAGCTCAAGATGCTGGAGGTGATTGAAGAGGCCAGACTCTCTCTGCCCATCAACATCTCCTCAACCTATTGTGGAGCCCATGCAGTCCCCAAGTGAGTATCATTTACTTCTGCATTACATATAGAAAAATCTTCACACTGCTTTAAATACTTGGGTCCTTTTTCAGAGGGAAGACAGTTGCAGAAGCCACAGAGGACATCCTGCAGGTTCAGTTGCCAAAGCTGAACGAGCTGATGACTGCTGGGAGGCTCAGAGTGGACAACATTGACGTGTTTTGTGAGCAGGGAGTGTTTGATCTCAGTTCTACACGCCGCATCCTGCAGGCTGGCAAAGACATGGGCCTAAACATCAACTTCCACGGAGATGAACTTCATCCCATGAACTCTGCTCAGGTATTACATTACTCCGAAGCTCTATGAAACATTTTCTAACCACAAGAAAAGCGCTCAGCTGTGAAATACTGAGATTTTCTCTATAAAATTCTAATGTAAGATGACTGTCTTATGTGTGGGTCAGCTGGGGGCAGAGCTTGGAGCCTTGGCCATCAGTCATCTGGAGGAGGTCACAGATGATGGGATTGTTGCCATGGCAAAAGCAAAAACTGCTGCCGTTCTTCTGCCAACGACAGCTTACATTCTTCGGTACTGTAACGCACTAAGACATGAATTTGCAGTTTTTCTGGCTGTTAATATAAGTGTGTGTGATTAGGTTACCCCAGCCTCGAGCCAGAGACATGTTGGATGCTGGCGTAATCGTTGCCCTCGGCAGCGACTTCAACCCAAATGCTTACTGCTGCTCCATGGTGAGTAAAACAGGAGGGAAAACGGTGAAAACCTGGACATCCTCCACCTCCTGTCAGTTTCCGGTTCTCACAGTGTGTCCTTCCTCAGCCAATAGTCATGCACCTGGCCTGTGTCAACATGAGGATGTCCATGCCCGAAGCTTTGGCCGCGGCCACCATCAACGCAGCCTTCGCTCTCGGGCGCTCTCACACACATGGATCCCTGGAGATCAACAAACACGGAGATCTGTTGATCCTCAACACCATGCGGTAAAAAACAGACTAGTTTTTTAGAGCACGAGCAATAGACCCTTTAGTAAGTAGAGAATCATATACCATAACCTTGTAAAGTACCAGAAATATATATTTTTTAGGATGTTTCTTTGTATAGTTAAAGAAAGTACCAAGTATTCCCCTTTGTGTTCATTTCCAGAATGAAGGATTGAGGAAAGCGCCACATGCTGTTGCTTGAATTAAAAATATAGATTTATATAATATTTAGTATAGAAGCCAATGGTTGTTTTCTATTTATTGTCACAAGGCACTTTCAATTATTCAAGTAAATCAATGAGACATAAATTTAGTTTTTGTTATCAGACATGTAATACGTCACACATACCTGACAATTACACCACTTTCCATCCAGTGACATCTCTGATGAAGACAGAAGGGTTATAGTCGAAACACATCAGATCTGTGAGAAGATTACGTCTGATAAAAGAAACCGAAAACTAGAAAAGAACTAGGCACTGAACGTGTTTGGTTTAATTTATCTTTTCTTTCACGTCTTTGTCATTCATATACATCAAGTTTTGCTTTAAGCAGAGCTTCAGTGGACCGTGATGTGGTGACACATTTAGCTGTGGGATGGCGTCCCATTCCCCAACCAGGAATTAACTAGCGTGGTTGTGTTGGTCACTAGCACGTACAGCAAACCCAGACTAAACCAGCAAGAGTTCAGTTGGATTGAGGTGTGGACCATTTAATCCTTTCCACTCTCAAATTCTGGAGCTACTCTGTGATCCTGGCTCAGTGGGGGTAGCGTTTGCATCCCAGAAGATGGTGTTAGGCCCCAGATTGTGAAGACATGGGATCACCACTAGTTCAAGGGTCAGAATCAGGCTGTCCAGCGATGTATAATACAACACCAGCTGGTATTGTTAAATGGGAGAAATAATGAACTAAAGACTAATTTCCTTTTTAAAACTTTTCTGCTTCAGTAATAGTCTGATCTGATTTAACAGAGTTGAGCGAATTTGAGTTTTTCTATCGATCCGTCCATATTAGTCTTGTAAAATTGACTAACTTAATTTAATGTACTTTTTCTACCCCTTTTCTGTAGATCAGGGCTACTCAGTTCAGTCTCAGGAGATTTTCATTGTATCCCGGCTCCAAAACACCTTACTCAAATTAATGAGTCACTGTGCAGAACTTCATAGGCTGTTGGATCTATTTAGTCAGTGTTATGGCCCCTGGCCTTTCTGGACTGGCCTCCGGCCTGTCACTCTACACTTGGATATGCAAATGCATAATTTGTGACTTTGTGTATAGTTTGGTGTCAGTGGACACTTTAGATTGTTTGATGAGGTTTTGTTACCCTGTTCTGGCTGTTCAACAGACGGTTTGCTAAAACAGAGTGTTAAGTTTACAGATGGTAATTAGGGAGCTTCCTCATTAGGAGAGGCTCCCCTCTTTTGGTTTGTTAGGATCCTTTTTGTTAGCTATTCTGGTTTTCATTTACTCTGATTTCTTTCGATAGGATTTCTTTGGTTAAGTTTCCTTTATTTTATTTTTTTTTATTGTAAGCGAGATATATTTTGCTGCTGGTTAGAGTGCAGTTCCTCTTATAGGACACCCTTTGTTTGTTGTTGTATTTTACCTGAAAAGGACATTTTATGTTAAATTTGTTCAGTAACTTTGTAAATAAATTATCGTTTATTTTAATTTTATTACCGGCTTGTTGTGTTACGCCATCCCTTCCACCCCTAGACCAGAAGTAACAGTCAGGTGTGATGGAGTGGGGATACACTAAAAACCTGCAGGACTGCAGCCCTCGTCAGACTGAACCGAGTAGCCCTGCTCTAGATTTTACAGTGGTTTTTTGTCCTTGATTTTCTATGGTAGTATTGGAAAAAAAAAGTCGACTAAACATTTTTTTGGGCTATTTATTTTCTTGTACCTTTGTGAAATGTTTCTTATCATCTGTCTTTAGGTTTACATTTCCCTTTTTTTTATTTCTCAAGCTTTCTTTGTAAATGAATATCAAGCTGTACTGAATCTATTGTCTCCTGGTTTTGTATGTTTATGAGACATTCATGCGTAACATGACGTTCTCTGCGGTCACAGGTGGGAACACCTGATTTACCAGCTGGGAGGACATCAGGAGATCATCCGTTATGTGGTCATTAAAGGCAACATCGTCTATGATAATGATAGAACCATGGACTTGTAAGTGTGGAAAAACTCTCCGACCACTAAAGATTAGGAAAGGTATGTCCATAATTACAACTATTGGGATTTAAAGAGTTTATATAAATTCATTGGGGTTTAGCTCATAAACATATAATACTATATATTTATAAGCTGAGTTTTTAAAGGATTACAGGAATACTCTGCCTCTTTTCCTTTTGGAACTAAGGAGTGGTGGTCATCCAAGGGTCCTATGACCTAAGAGACACCGTACCCCCTGTAAAATGTATTGTTAGACCTCATGATCTCCTGCTGGTAAAAGACATTTAAGGTCAACATCTCGGCTCTTCAGTGATTAGAGACAGTTAAATTAATCACATGAAAACAAACCGTTCTTATGCGTATGAAGATGTGCCTTTATTGAACATGTTAGTACACAACCTTTATTTCCACAGGCAAGGCTTTAAAATACCAGATCATCTCATCTCAATGTATTCTCTCCGTTCTGGCTGTTAGAGACTCATCATCAAATCATTTTACATAAGATAAGCAATTATATATATATAAAAAAAAAGATAGAAAACTACTTTAATGCTATTCACAACAATAACTGAGTGCATAGATGAAAATGTTGAGTGGCACACACGATAACTGGCTTATTCTTACTACAAAAGAACAAAGATGACATATTCGATGTATCTAAGCTATATTCTGTGAATCCCCATCAGGCTTCATATTTTTTCCCTGCTCGGTGGATCTGTTGGTAGAGCGTCATGGAAAAAGCCATGCCAAGTAGCTGGAGAAATGAAATGATAGCCAGTTAATGAGCTGCAGGGTTAGAAATACTTAGTGCTTCAGAGTTTGGTTAAATCATGCGCATACCTGTATGACCAAGACACACATTGCAATGGTTCCCAGAAGGTGTTTGTTGTCATCCAGCCACTCCTCTACCTTCTCATAGCAACCCTGAAACACACAAAACCTTAATTAGAGGGAAAATTGATCAGCAGAAAGCACAGATTAAAGGTAAACAAGCTTAAATAGAAGCTTTGGTTTTATACAGATAAAATGATTGTTTTAAAAAATTTCAGTTTAAGTAAATTTGAACCTTTTCCTGGGTCATTAAAAGGACGAGTTTCCCAAAACCCACTATAAAACATACATATAACCCCCTCCTTTTCTCAAATCTTTCAACTTCAAATCAAAAATATCAAATATATAAACAATGAATTTATATTAACTCTTTAAATCTCAATTTGATTATGTAATGTCACTGTTTCTTTATGGGAGGGGAAAGTAAAATTGTCTTCCATAAAATGCATCTTAGGGGAAGCTGAGCTTTTTTAAATGTATTTCTTGCTAACATAACCTAAACATTAACTCCAAGCCATTTTTTGTTGTTATTAGACTGTCTGCTCTTTTGTTTTTTTAAAGTCAAAATGGCTCTATCATTTTAAGTACAGTCAACATCCAGACATTTTTTTCAAGACAGCCCCAGATGTCAGGTTATGATGCCAAAATGATATCAAATGTATGTATTGATAGATATAGCACAACAAAGGCCAAACAAACGAAACAGATAAATCACATCTGTAATGTCTCAGTTAAGTTTGTCTTGTCTCCTACAGGCTTTGTTGATATAAAGAAAATCAGGATTTTGTGACTCACCCGTGTCCAGAAGGTGTTTGAGGTGTTGCGTCCACAGCCTGGGTGAACCTTCTGGCAGCAGCTGTCTGGAACCACGTTCTCGTGCAGGGCAACATACCAGTCATTATGGTTCATCACGCCACAACAGCTCCACTGAGGATGAAGAGTTAATTTGATCACCATGATAAAAATGGACTTTGAGTTTAGGAAATTAGGATCCAGAGCTATAAATAAAGTATTAAATATACCACACTGTGTGATATACCTCTCCCTGTATGGTGTTCCATGCGTCCCTCAGACCAGCGTTGTTATCAGTGTTGTACAGCACCAGCCCTTCTTTCAGGTCCCGTCTGGCATTTTCACCCACCTAGAGAAAGACAGGTGGATCATGATGATGATGTGAAGCCACACTCACCTGAAGTAGGAAATCATCAGTAAGAAATATGAACAGTCATACCTTGTCAGTGTAGACGAAGAAGAGGATGAGGAGGATTAGCTCAGCCAACAGGATGATCAACAGAACAATGAAGAACTGATAAAAAAAAAAAAAAGACAATAAATGCTTAAAAATTTAACAATTTTTTGACAGCATTCATAATTCCCATTGTACCTGAACACAACATTGCTTAAGTTAAATAAAGCCAACTTGGAAATGTATAATTTAATGTTCTCACACTCAGCAGCAGGCACTTGTTCTCCTTGATGGCACCCAGGCAACCCAGGAATCCTGTCACCATGACAACAGTACCGAGGGTGATGATGAGATTGGCGGCAGAGAGTGAGGGGAAGGAGGGCGACAAGGTGGCAAAGCTGCCCTGAGAAACTGACAGCCACACGCCTACACCCAACAATCCACAGCCGCCCAGCTGAAACACACACACAGAGGAAACTCTGAAACTTCCTGCTGATTTCACGATAAAAAAAAAAAAAAATTGGTGTGCCGATCTTACTGCTGATTTCTGTTAACAGAGAACATTTACTGAGAGTGTGTGGAGCAATTACCCAAAAGAGCAGGTTGAAGAGAAACAGCATGTATTTCACACAGCAGATGCAGCCACGAGCCATGATTGGAGAGAATATCTAAAAAGTTTAATCAAAACACAGCAATGAAGTCTCCAACAGAGTATCACATTAACTCTTAACAGTGGTAGATGAGGTAGACTTACCACTACAACATGCAGATAAACAGACGTCCTGCTGGTGTATCTGTAAAAAACAAGGATGCCACAATGAATGTATAAGTCATGTTTACAAACAACTAATGAAGTTCAATATGCAGGACTAGTAAGTTAGATTGCACTGACAATGATAAATTAAGACCAATTTAATTCAATGTACAGTATGTCCACTGTATGTATATGTATACACATATATCCATGTATAAGTATATATCTCCATGACGTGCATGTCCACATATGTCCATAGCATGCATGTCCATAGCATGTCATTGAATGTGTGTAATGTTTGAACTATGTCCATGTTATAGCTTCTGAAACAATCTAGAATAAGTTTTTCACATCAGAGGTTGAAGGAAAAAAAAAAAAAGATGGAGAATTTGAGAGAATCCGAAAGGTTTGCATTGGAGACAAAACCAAAAGGGATTTATTACTGTTTCCAGCTTGTTTCACACAAATTTTTACGGACTAGTAGTTAACCCCAGAATAATCTTCACATCCAGCTCCAGGGAGGGTCAGAAAATTTCAAAGAGGTTTCTTGAAAATCTTTTAAAGTTCTGGTTTTAATCCTGTGACAACTAAAGGGATCCAAAGAAAATTTGAAAGAGCTGAAATCTGACTAAATTCAACTGTATTTAGGTAATTTTAGGGTCTGGGTTTAGTCCCCAAAAGTTTCCATGAAGTCTGAAGTCCAGCTTTTAAAGTAAAGCTTAAAAGATGACAAATCTTTTCTTTCTTTGTAATTGAGTGGTCATTTGACATCATGGTTCCCATTCACAGAACAATCTTTGCCAGTTCAAGACTGTCAGGATCATAGAGTGAAATGTTTCTTTTTGAGGCCAAAAGAAAGAAAACTTTAAGAAGGTTCATTAATGTGTCTGAGAGAAAAGTGACAGTTGAAGACCTGGCATGTCTATGGATGTGGGATCAAGCGTTCTCATGAAAACACTTTTGAACTTTGGACACCAAATGAAAGACTAAGAAATGCTCTGAAGTGTGTTGTAGTCTGAGAGGATGGCTTAGGGCAGGCATGTCAAACTGGTCCAGCAAAGGGCCGTGTGGCTGCAGGTTTTTGTTCCAGCCAGCCAAGAGCACACAGTTTGACCAATCAGCTGTCTGAAGACTGAGATCAGTTGATTGAATCAGTCAAATCTGGTGTGCTGCTGCTTGGTTGGAACAAAAACCTGCAGCCACACGGCCCTTTGCTGGACCAGTTTGACATATGTGGCTTAGGGTGATAGCGAACCTGCTGAAAACCAACAAGCTGCAGGTTCCACTCCTGGTAAGGGTGGTGGTGGTGAAAAGTTTGACTTCAGAGTACTTTGAATTTAATGTTTGTCAATTAAAGAGTGAAAAGCTTTAACATGAAAACCTGGTCTGTCTGGAAGAATAGCTCCAGCTGTTAGGAGTAAGCGCTGTAGTGTAGACGACCTGATATCAAACCTTATGATTCAACAGGTGAGTTTTTGAAGTCCAAGGGCCAAAATGAAAAGACAAAAGCACCAAGAGAACATGGACCAATGTGAAGAGTCCTCGGTGGCGTGGTGAGGTTGCCAAAGAACAGTAAGTCGCCAGTGGTGCAGCGTCTAGTTCGAATCCTGCCCGTTACCAGTACTTGGATCATAAAACCATCCCACTGTGGTGGGTTGGGAAGGGGGCTGAGTCCCCTCCCTGTATTCTGGGAGGGTAAAAGTAGGGGGTTATGAATCAGGAAACTAAAACTTGCTGGAATTTTACTGGGTTCATTATACAACTACTACTGGGAATGAGAAAGTACCACAAATAGCTCTAATTACTTTAATTTAATAACATATCCTTGACTTTGAATCTAGTGGTTTAGTGGCACTAATCACCTTAGACAATGTTAAGAAGCACTTAAGTTGAAGTCTCTGTTTGGGACTAGAGAGACTTCCTCAGTTACTGAAGATGTTATCAAAGCTCTGAATTCAGGATTCAGAAACTCAGATGACTAGATCTGAGTGACTAGATATTTTCAGCAGAAAAATCCCAGTCAATTCCTTTAGAAAGGCAGATGGTTGTTTTTGCCAGTGAAAAACTTTAACAAAGCTGACCGATGTGAAAGCACCACATCTGGAAGAGATGTGGTGCAGGTAAGGGGTTTATTGGGGCCATGAAAGTGTGTCTCCTGACCTGACTCAAGTCAGAACTAACATGCTTTTAATTAGGTCTTAATTTAAAAACAACCAAAACCAAAAAAGACAATTATATGTGCTACACTGGTATATTAAGAGAGGAAATATTAATGACACATGTGGCAGAGCACAGCTAAAAAAATTAATGAGATATTGCAAGGTGCAGACATATTGATGTATACATTGGAAGGAATAAAGAGAACTGTCATCAATGCCAATCTGAATTGACTGGAAAAAGACAACCATTCTTTCTTTTCCTTTTCTGAAGAAGTTACAGAGCTCACCTCCTGGTGATATCTAATAGACATAAATAATCTATAGGTGCAGCTTTTTAAGAGCAGATCTGAGTCTGGTTTGACACAAAAGAGGTTCTTTCATTTTTCATTGAGAGTTGCTTCCATGGCTCACTGTGTTTGCTACGTAACAGGAAGAAGACGTGATGGGTAGAAGTTGGTGAATGCTACGACTCAAAACCGAGTGAAGCTTTTTGGGGATATTTCAAATAATTCAATTAATCTGCAACACAATAACCCTAAATCCTTTAATATTACATTTCCATTCGTCCTACTTCATATCAATATAGGCGGGTAATGTCATTGTGGGCCTTTTATGTTAAAACTGTGTGCAGGTTGTACTGCTGGGAGTAAAATATTAGCTCCTTTTTTCTTTTTTGTTCTGAGTTATTTTTCAGTTTAAACTGACCTGGCTCTAAAAATAAGTTGGAGGATGATATTTTCACCTATGCATATTTACAAACTTCAACTGTTATATTCTATATATTCTACAGTATATTCACATCAAGGCAATTTGGACTTGAGTTGACCTGCAAGTAACAAAATGAACTAGTAAGCAGAAAGTTAAGTTACAACAGAATTTACAGAGTTGACTAACTGGAGTATTGCAGACATCTAAGCAATAAAATCCATTTAGTCTCTGTTTGCTGTATTATAAAGAGTTTTAATCTCCTCAAATATGTCCAATTGTTCAAACAAGCAGCTCAATAATGGTACAAAGGTACGTGGTAACTTTTTTTGTATGTCCATGGTGTTCTTAGTGGATTTACATGACGGTTTGTCTGCATGTGTAACTCTAATTGTTACCATGATACAAAGATTCAGGCCGTATGTAAAACTTCTACTGTATTAAATACGAAGTGGACAGTAAACTAGAACTAATTTCTTATATTTATTTTACCTCCCTTTTTTAATGAATATGGTATAGTTAATTTCGTCAATGTGAAAAGTGCTAGTTTAAAATCTTTTAAATATATCGAGATCCTGGTCACAACGTGACGTCACTGCTCTTAAATTTCACTTTATGTCTGTCGTTTATAAAAATTTGCGCTGAAAAAGCAACGAAAACTCCAACCACGCCATTTTTACGACTTTCCAGGTGACAAAACAAACGAGTTTTTGCCTACAGACCCAGAAATCGCTTTTCAGCTCCTCGGGTCGTGATTGTTTCCCTGTCCATGCTGTTGGAAAAGTGACGAAGTGGGGGGAGGAAAAATGGAAGTTTCCTACCGTTAGTTACGAACTCCAGCTCATCTTCCCGACGCTGGTTGACGTTTCAGCTTTACATGCTCTTATACCCCGCAGCATCCAACGGTTTTATAACGTTACTCCAATAAAAATTGTAAACTGCGACGCTCGCTTTGAAGTTTCGTCGACGCCTGGAAGTGAAGAGGAGGATGTTTTCTCTGGAAAGGGCGGAGCACAGGGAGGAAGGAGCGGGACTGTCTGTGGGGGAGAGGAGAACGATCCACGCCTCCAAGCATTAAAGTAGTTCTTAGTGACTACTCCCACTAGCGGCCAACTGTGGTACTGCCGCAAAATAAACCATTGTCAGGGATACCCAGAAATCCCTCACTTTTATCCATTATCGCAAATTTATTCACTCTCCATGACTCCAAAGAATGTTATTAGAATTAAAGAAAAAAATCCAAATGGAAACTCAATAGTCGATAACTGATATTATGCAGGGTGTTAATTTGCTTTATTCACATATTAGTCATGTCACAACTTCTGAGATTTTATAACTAGCTCCAACTAGCACAGCTAACCATATAACCAGATCAGTCACAGGGTACCTTTTATTAGAAAATAGAGGTGATTTTAAAATGACTTTATTCCTTATCAAAACAAGCTTTTTGTTAAAGAGAAAATTTGAGTGCTAACATTGGTACGGAATAATATTATTATTAATATTTTTTACAGTAAGTCTAAATAGGACAAATGATTTTGTTTATTCTGTTGATATAGAAGGATTTTCAAATCAGAAAAGTGGAATCTTTGGGATTTGTATCCATGTCTGTGTAAATTAAACCTAGTATTGCCTCCAAAATCAAATGAAGGCAAAAGTATTCTATGTACTTATTCCTTCTGTTCATACCAATAAAAGTACCAATTTTGAGTTAAGGTGACCTTTTTATATACTTACAAATGATAAATATCATAGAGTAGCAAATAAAACAAAACAACAAAAAACAGTGAATAAAAAAAACATTATGGGATCATTGCAAAAACAGCTAAATTTAAAAATCAGGCACTGTAGGCTGTTCTGATTTACTGTACACCACCTGGTTTGGTAAATCAATTAACATAAGTTTTGTTTGTGAATTTGAGGCACTCTAATTGAATATAAAGTTGGCTGCATTGATACAGTTATTCTCTAAAATAATTAGCTGGCACATGTAATAACACATGGAAAACCGTTATCAGGCAGAAATACTGTTGGAGACTCATGGAATTAAAAAGAGCTGGTTGATGTGGCCACATATCTGCTTTATGATTAAAACTTATATATGAACTTTAAATGTGAAATTAAAGCACAGAAAATCCCAAAGCCAAACAAAGATTTAATAAAGGTCTTCATCATAACATTGATATAAATACGGAACTCGGAACAGAAAAAAACCGCAAAACAAAACAAAAAATAAAATAAAATAAAATACAAAACATACAAAAAACATTAAAAGCATGTTTTTCTTTCAGTTTCTTTCATCTGTGGTGCAAAATTACTGTTTTGTTTCCTGTTTATTTTTGGGTTGAGGAGTAAAAGCCATTGTCCGTTGTCAAGAAAGTCCTCAAACTGGTGTCTGTAGTGGGCCCTCCAGTATGAAAAGAGGTGGAAGGAAGTGGCACCATCACTGACATGCCGTTCTTCTGTTACGTAAACTTGCTGACTCGTTTATTTAAGCTTATCCCAAAACCCATCGATCCGACTGAGAGGAGTTCAGCTGCACGGACTCGCTGCTTTCTCCGTCCTCATGCTGAAACACAGAGATCAACCCCCCACCCAAAAGCCACGCTCATGACTTGAGGTTGCAGGATAATACAAAGCAGAAACAAACATCATGACAAAAAAGACTTATAATGAATTAAAGAACTGAGCTAAAACTAGTAAGAAGTTCAGGTTTGCGTGAAAGTTGTTTAATGATGCAGTGAACTTTACAAATAGCATGTAAGCAGACCTTGTTAGCGATAGCTCGGAGTTTCCCCAGCAAGGAAGGTTTTTGGGTGTAGACCACGTCATCATCAGGCTCCTCTCCTTCAGCCAGGCCACAGCTGTCTGCAGCTGGCAGCTCACACTCCTTGTTGGCAGACATCACCAAACGGGAGTACTTGTACTCCAACCTGGCAACACACCACAAGGACTGAGTCACCATCATGCTGCAAATCATCATAACAGGCAGCAACTAGAAAAAGCACCATTTTTAAAACCACAGATGACACATCAGTAGTAAACAAATTCAGTGTCACTTATGGTGAAGATGTCCAGGTTACAAGAGTCGAGAAAGTTTGACTCTTGTAATGTCTTAGTCATTTTTATGTCATTCTTATTTTTCATTTATCTCTGAATAACATTGTTCTGGATTCAAACTGACAGATTTGAGTTGACTGTGGAGACTGTGGTAAAGAAGAAGGTCACATTACCATCGTCAACCTCATCACATTATGGCTGAGGAGTTTGTGATGATGTCTTCAAGTCACTACTACCCCGCTACTTTGAGAAAAACAAGTCGTTTATTACTCATTTATTCCTTCATCAGACTACTGAATGTTAGCTGATATTTTAACCTGGACCTTCACCCTTCCATCTTTCTTTTCATTTAGACACTTATCATAAATGTTTTTTTACTGGTCCTTGAAATAATAGTCATTTTCCTCTCTGAAACCTTCAGCTTTAAACTGATAACATTTGGCCTATTTCACCAAAAAGGCCTGAATTTTTCCCTTGCAAAATATCCAACACTGAAAACTTAAAGTGTCCCATCTTTTTTCTACCTTAAACTTTCCTTTGGTTTGGTTTGGTTTATTTATTTCAGTGTAATGTACAGAATCTGCCCAGCCCAATGGGCTTACAAGACACCATACATTATAAATCAAAACAATTACAAGATGGCTAAACACACCAAAAATACACATAAAGCCAAAATCAAAATACATATAACCATCAACTTAAACATTAATAACAACATGGCTCAGGATTAAATGATCATTGCCAAAAAGATAAAAGGAAGGTGCCATAAGAAGACTAAGCTGGTAAAACAGGAAGGGTTTCAGTTAAATAAAAATATTTGCCTTTTCATTTTTATTAAATTGATAATGTTTTGTCTTCCTTTAGTCTCCAAAATACACCAAAATATCATAGTTTAAGAGGAAAAAATCTCATGTATCAGATAAAATATAAATTTTGAGCACATCACTTTAAAAACTACCATTAAAACCTTTGCAGCCAGATCATCTTTACCTTTAAATAACCTGACCACATAATCTTACTGTGCATGATGATGCCCTGAGACTAAAGACAGTGAATGAAATTGGCAGGTGCCGCTTACCTCTTGTTTTTCTTCCAGAAATAGCAGGTGAGGGAGACGAGCAGCACGGCCACAAAAGCCCCGCCTCCGAGCCCGACCTTCAGCCACAGAGCGATGGCCTCGCAGTGGGAGGAGCTTCGAGGAGGCAACGACACGCCTTTGGTGCACAACTTTGGCTCGTTCCACACATACAGCGTTTCCTGAGGGGAAGGTGTTTTGATTCATGTTAACTTTTTGCATTAAAGGGTTTTTATCCTATGAAAACTTTAACAATGACACAGTTTCTTTTATGCACTCCTTAATAATAACAACAACAACAATAATAATAATAATAATTATAATAATAATAATATATAGATTTATATAGCACTTTTTAAGCTACCCAAAGAGAGTCACATTCACATACAGTAGGAATGCTCAATCAAATATATTCATACACTGTTTATATGCATTTAATCCCTTACAGTTAAATTAAGCATCATCCTGTATCTCATTTCACTTCATCCACTATTCAAAGTAAATATTCTCTTCTATGATTCTTGTGTAATAAATGCAGTGTTTTTATCCACATGACACAATGTACATTAACCTGCTCTGCATCTGGATAACTTTTTCATCTGAATACGTCTTCTAACTGCTGCTCATGTGTTGGAACCAGCTCTACTCGTTACCAGACCTCTTAACGAAGAGGTACTTAATATGTGGCTTTTTCAGCAATCATTGTAACTTAGTGATGAAGGTTTTACTGCTGTAACAAGTCAATAAATCAGGTAAGTTTATTGAAGCTCACAATGTTCTCAGTTAAGAAATCAGTCTTTTTTTTAACTTTAGTGATTATTATGTTAAACAAAGTGAAGCTGATTTAAGTTATTTTACTTGACTTAATCAAATATTTAAACTCCAATTATTCTGAGGTAATTTAGCTCTGGTTTAGTAAGTTTTACTTGTGTTTAAATCAACTAATTTCAAGTTTATTTATATTCTGGTTTGCATGCCGCTCTTTAAAAAAAACTGAAGGGACTTAAATATTTAAGAAGAGGCTAATTTGGTTTTATGAGTCTGAGTATTAAACCATTTTAACCGAATTCAAATACTAACAAGTCATTGAGAGCATGGTAATATAAATGTGTATGTGTGACAATATGGCTGATCCAGACTTAATTCACAGATGCTGGACCTGAAACGTAACACCATCACACCACCAGTTTAAAGTGCTCCTACTTTAGTTAAGGGGTTTAATTATATGTTCCTCTCTGTGTTACCTGGACGCCTCTCTTGCATGCTCCCTCTATCTGGTGGTAGTCATCCTCGGTGCAGCGTGGACAGGCGCTAGCACTTTCCCACAGGAAATGAAACGTGCATCCATCACATGTTCCAGCAGGACAAGTGCTGCACATAAAAAAACATACATAAATTCAACCACAGACAATCTTTTCATTTTCATATAAAACTGAAATGTTAATGGTCTCTCATGTGTATGTTTTAAAGTGGTTTATTAATTTAAGCTAAATTCTGTAGGTTTAAGAAATTTTTTTTTGTCTAAATTTTACTTAATTATTTTTTTAGTGTACAGTTATTTTAAATTTTTTATTTACTTCATTCTTGCAATATAACTTTGTTTTAAAAATATATTAAATAATAATTTAGTGAGAGATTTTTTAAATCTTATCTTTTTATTTTTAGTTTGCTATTATAATTAGTTCTTTTTCTTCCTATAATTTTTCCCCTCAAATTTTCTCATTTAGAAACCTTAATCATGATGTATTTTTTCTGTGGTCTATATTATTTTATGAATATTATTTTTTTAATATTGTTGCATATCATCCTAACAAAAAATTATAATTATCTGTGGTCTTTAATTCATGTGTCTTTTTATTCAGTTCATACCACAATGTATTGTTGTAATGAAAAGTGATTGGGAGAATTTGAAAGATATCATTTTTTTAAAGATGTTTCCTAACTTATATACATACATGGGCACAGACAGCTCTCCTCTTTCAGGTTTCTCTGGGTCACAGCGAACTGTAATCACTGCACTCCGACCTTGATCACATGAGGCGGTGGCCTGTGTTGACCTGAAGGAAATGAAGGTTTAATTAGGACTTAAAAATAATACAAGCATATAAACATTTCCTCTGTCTTTCATTATGTACCTGTAGAAGAAATTGATATCTGGAACAGCCTTTAAATTTTCTGGAAAAAGTTCTGGTTTAGCATTCACGCCATTAAGAACAGTGTCCACTGTTGCTCCTGAAAACACAAACAAGTCAGACTAATTTTACACAACTGATTATCACAGATCCACATACTGCTATTAGAAACACTCGTCATACCCATAAAAGTGTCTGCGAGGCTGATGGACTGGGAGGAAATGGCCAACCTGAAGCCCCGCCCATCGGATGGGATGATGGTTGATTGACAAATAAAACTGTCCACAGTGTTTACAAACTGTGCCAAGTCGCTGTGGTCATCTTTGCTGGACACGTCGGTGACGTTATCAGTGCAGATGGCCGCTCTTTTCCCCTGAGAGGACACACACACACACACACACACACATGAAAACAGCATGAAAATGATCCGTCAGTTGCTATGGTTACAGTATTTCACACAGTATGCAAGAAGCACAATTTCCTCTTACTGCTGGATCTTTGAAACAAGAGATAAATAAAATTATCTTGAGACTGACTGATCTTTAATCTGTTTTGAACCGATGAGCTGTAGCTACCTCATGGCCACACAGACTGATGTTGAACAGGTGAAGGTATTTTGTTCCTTTAGAGGTGAAGCTCGGCCCGATCGTCAGCGAGGCCACGTCGCTCATGGGGCTGAGATCAAACACCAGCGTACGGTTGTTCTCAGTGTGGGTGAATGAGCAGTCGCTATAGCAGCGGGAATGTTCCTGAATGAAGATAAACCCCCCCAAACACAATCAGAAAAAATCTAACTAGATTTAGAAAAAGGGACAAAAGTTTAGTGAGCAGATCTTTCTACCTTGTTGCTGATACTTCCAGGTCCGCAGCCAATACACGCGTCCTGGCCGTAGGTGTGTCGCCCAGCCAGGTGTGTGTTGGGTGGACACTCCTGGCATCGGTTGGTGTCTCTGTCAATGTAAAAACCAGCTGGGCAGGGAACGCAGGAGGAGCCGGCCCGCTGGGAGTTCTGGGGTACCAGAGCGCAAGCCCGACATGCTGATGCCACCCCATCCAGAACGTTTGTCACACTGATGGAGTAAATCTTTACCATGTCACTGACATAGCGACGAACCTGCAAGCATGTTTATTTCTTTACATGGCTATTGGTGCAAATAATATACTTTTTTATTTGTGTGTGTTTTCTCTCACATCTAGAGCATGGTTAGTCCTCTGAAAGGCCCATGTGAATGTGGCAGAAGCGTTTCTGGTCATGCTGTGCGAGAACGACTGTTTACCCTTACTGCCCTCCCACGACTCCACCACTGTTGTGCTTTTCCTGTTCACATCCTGCAGGGGGTGCGCCAAGACAACACAGACAACATGGGTTGGATTACTGAACACTGATAACCCAAACACAGTAATAAACTGGACCTTTTCTAACCTCCCAGTTAAACTAGTCACATAATTTCTACCCTCTGCTCCCAACCAACACGCTCAAGCACACACCATCATGAAGTAGAGCTCACAGTCGGCAGAGCAGATGGTCTCGAACACGAAGGTTATCCGGCCAAACTCACCACCGGTCATCCCTGAAAGTGATGCTGGGACCCTGTCACCAAGGAGACCACCAGGGAGAGATTCAGTACAAAACACTCCTGCACACAAATAAGCCAAGCACAGCTTCTACGAAAACTCACTTGAATCCAGGCACATGCAAGTTGAGGATGAGATAGTCATTGTCTGAAGTGCCAGCCCCGCTGCGAATGTGGTCTCCTGCAACCTCCCATCCTGATGAACAACACACCCAAAGCACAAACATTACACCATATGGATTCGTACATACATTAATTCAGTACATTTTTCCTGCGTGGCCTGGATACATGTGGATGAATAGAGACTACAGGTGGATAGAAAACGTAATACTAAATCAATTTACCAAAGATCATATATGATTAAAAGCTCAGATAAAGCTGATAAACAGATCTGTTTTATGTACAGCTTTTAGAACACACTGCATGAATATCTTTCAACAAATAACAGCAAGTTTCTCTTTAGTAAAAGGTAAAGTTGGCGATCAAGTTTAGTAGTTAATACAAGCTGATGATAAAAAGTAAATTAAATTAGGTAGTCTGTAATAATTCTACAGGGGTTATGTTTTCTGTTATGATTTTGTATGGTATAAAAATTCCATCCTTTTTACAGTAACATGGGTATTTTTATGCTCACCGTTCATGTCGTCACATTTGGAGTTACCCACATTGAAACAGGACGTCTTCATGTTGGATGGCAACACGTTCCACCATTTGTACTCGTAGCCCAACACTGGCTCTGTACCTGCAGGGCACTCAGCACAGGCTGGTGCACACGCAGAGATCACAATAAAGCTTTATTTAAACAGCACATTAATGTCTTTGCTGCTTTATTATGTTTGCACAAGAGCCATCTGTTCTGAGGTGGATTATCAAGCTGGCAACACATTTCATTTAGTCAGATGGATGAAGATGATCATTATGTGACCAGATGGAGTACCTCTGGATCTATATTTGTACCAAGACAATAACTCCATCAATACTTATGAGGAGTAAAACAGCAAGCTGGGAGTCAGAATAGATTAATTCAAAGACTGGAATTTGTCTGAAGGTGTAATACATAATATTTAAAGCAAAAAACCCAAAAAGATTATGCAGTTAGTTATGTCCATCCTTTTTCTTAAAAATAAATATAAGTGTATTGTTTTTTTATGTAAATATGGAAAATGCAAGCACATTATGGTCACTTGTAACTCTTGTGTGTTGTTCAAAGGCAAATCCAACATGTGAGCTGTTTGGTTTAAACTGTTTGAATAGCTGTGATTGCCTCAGGAACAAACACACCAGGTGTGGACCGGCTTGAGTAGATTTACCATAGGTGCCGTCTGAGTGGGTTCCAAGTGGGCAGGGTAGACAGGTGGAGTCGATGCTGTTGTAGTAGCCGGGGTTGCAGGGAGGGCAGGGCTCTTTCTGCCCTGTTGCAGGCAGCTCTACAGCCCCAGTGACATTCTCCACACAAATCTTTGGCTCCACCCAACGATACATCACCTGCGTCTGTAACAAAGCCACCAAGGTTAAAATGCGTGGGGGTAAGAGGGTTTTACTCTGCTGAAATATTCCTACTCTTCACATTCAGAAATGTGAATGAAAACAGGCCAATGTTGTGGATGATTGCCAGGGAGGTTGATTATGAATCAGATGGCATATAAAGTGTTTAGTAAGCGATTTATTTCTTGCTTTCTCGTCACATTTGGAGACTTCTCTTGTTTCTAATGAAGTGCATTGAGAGTGCTGACAGTCATATTCACTCCCTCCATTGATGTAAATGCGACACCCTCTTCTACCTTTTGATGAAATGCTCCCACCTCACTGAATGTATTAGTGTTTTAAACATAAAAACATGTTAATCCGTAGTTTGTTAAAAAAACAAAAAACATTTTCATTAAATGTCATCTTTGTTTGCTGAGCGTATTTGTCCTGCTGGAGATATAAAAGTCAGTGTTTTTGTGTGTGAAATATGAAACGGGGGCCCTGCTGACCTTCCCCTCGCTGTCGCAGGCTGTGTGGATCTGGAAGTAATCCCTCTCTGAGCATGGTGGCCTCACCTTACATTCTGCCCATCCCTCATCTGAGAGAGGAGTCAAACAGAGACACAATGAGCCATCTTGTAGTGATGCAGCACAAAAACACATCATAAACAGCTCTGAATAGGCATGAGAAGTGATGTGGTCACTGTATTTAAAATGTTAACCTTTTCTGTTCTGTTAGCTTTTATTATAGCAGGCTCAGTTTTTTATAGTTCGTGTCCACGGGGGCATTTTGGACGTGCTCCTTCCCAGCTCTGGATGCCTGATGGAAATGCTATTATGACCTGATTATGCTCAACATATTGCGTAAGCCGGTGTCATAACTCTTTATACTGTTGCTTAAGGCCTGCTGGATTGACTGCAATCTTCATCCTAAACAGCAGAAAATGACACTAAAGTTTATCATTCATTCGTAAGAACTACATAGCTTCAACAAATCAGTGGTTTTGTAATGTTTGCAACTATTTTTGTGACACATTTGTAGGTTTTAATGTCCATAAAAATAGACCCATCTGCACACAATCTCTTCCAGATATCAGCGAGGCGCACGACCAGTTAAAAATCACAGCAAAGTGGCTCGTACACCAAGAAATGTGACAACAGTTTTGGCACCCAGAGACATTTTTAAGGTTGAGAACGGATAAATAAAGTTAACTTTTGGGCAGCGCAACTGATTGACAGGTGCTTTCCTTTCTTGAAACAGGAAAACGAAATAGGCTGCACCCAATTTTAAAAGTTTCAAGTTTTAAAACTGTTCAGCAGGGTCATAATGACAAGCATTACTGTATTTGAACACTCTCCCCATTTTTGCCCAACAATCATTAAACTTTTAACTCGTAGTGTATATGTAGTTGCTATAAAACTGACTGCGTGAATTTTTTTCAGATGGAGGTTCAAAGCAAATAATCTAAAGCAGAAGTCAATGTGCTGCTGTTATTCCACCATTTAATTACAACTTGTATTATTCTGACACTGTGCTATGATATCAGTCTTTAACATCACAAACTAGCTAGTCAAAACGAGTTTTTACAAAGCAAATCAAACTTTAAAAACAATACCTGATGACAATAAAACTAATAAAAACATCTTTTCCATTTTTTCTCACTATGCAACCAATATAATCAACAACAATGTAAAAGACAGTGAGCTTTAATATTGGTAATGTGGCTGGTACATACGTGAATAGTAGTGTTCAGGGCATGGTGTACAGGAGGACGCTCCCTTCACAGAGTAAGTGTTGCTGGGGCATGGCTCGCAGGATGAGGAGCCGGGCATCGGGCTGAACCAACCGGGTCGGCAGGGAAAGCACTCCGATGTGTAGGCAACACCTAGACATGTACACACATGTAGCACTGAGCACTTTACATCCAATGTTTCTGATTTCTTCACATTCACTTCATCTATTGTAAATTTATTGCTGTGGAGTTCAGCTTAGAGTGTCTCCTTGTGAGTGTTCGCTCTTCGCTTTTACCTTCTATTTGGATGTTTTTGAGCAGGACAGGTTTGACCATCTTCCCTCCCACCAGTATCCCAGTTGTTCTCCAGTACAGGATGTTTGTACCTGACTTCAGGCTCACCTTAAAAAGGTTAAACACACACACAGTGATCCACACGAGTCAAAACACCAACACAGACAGGCAGAGCCATGTACTCACTGTATGCGTCTTCCATTCTCCATTGGTGACTGTAATCCACTTCTGATCATCAGTCTGGGCCATTTCCTGGCACTGCTCATTCTGGACCTGAACACATAAGTCAAAACATTTTCACCCACTACAAGGAAGAACAGGAGTCAGTACACAGTACCAACATGAAATTTTATGAGCTGCTGCTTACATAGAACTCAAAGAAAATGTTGTTGTCAGGGTACTGGTAGATGAAGGAGACGGATCCCTGCTTCTCCAGATGGACCGCATAAACCAGAGACACTGTGCACTCATCACGGTTTGACTCCAGGTACACACCCTGTGGCGTCCATGATGAGCTAGAAAAAAAAAAACAAAAAAAAAACGCTGTGGTTGCATCCTCCATTTTGGATTTATAATTTATTTTATAATAAGTTTGCACTGTGCTGTCCGTGTCACCTGTTGCAGGCCTGAATGTCCTCTCCATTCGGCCCAGGATCCAGAAAGCTGGCCAGGCTGGTAAAGCCTGCAGGGATGGCATCCCATTGGTCAAACCGTAGACCACTGCCCAGAGAGTAAGAACCAGCCACACATGGTGTGCACTGCTGCGTGGACATCTCCAAAAACATCCCGGCTGGACAGGAGAAGGCTGGAGGAAAAGATGTGTTTATATATGTTCATATCTGAATACATACATACAGATAACACATATGAAGACAAGCACACTCTGGCTGAACTTACAGCAGTCTGTTCCTCTGGTTGGGGGTGGAAGGTCTGAGCAGGAGCCTGGACTGAGGGGGATGGCGACCCTCCATCGGGACCCTGTGCTGTCACACTCTGTGTACTTGTAGTAGTAGTCTGTCTGCAGAACACATGTGAGAAAAGACACCAAAAGATCAATAAATCATCCATGTTTAACCGGGCTAACTCAGCCAGCCCACCACTTTAGTCCAGACTGACTTTGATGAGCTGCTGACTATTTACCCTGCGAGGTGGGTGGACTCTCACACAATCTCTGAAATGTGCAAAGTTTTCCTAAGAAGAGGATATTTCCAGTCAGGGTTGTGACACTAAACAGCAGTGGATTGAAAAAACATGACAACTCCTCTCCCATCAACCTCACTGGCTCCCCTCAGGTCTGCCATGAACTCAAGCCATCATATAGTGAAGTTTATGGAAGACACAGCAGTAGTGGGACACATCACCAACAATGATGACTGAAAATAGAGAAGAGGTGGAACACCTAGTGGGCTGGTGCAGAGAAAACAACCCGTGCAAAGAAAACTAAGCAGATGCTTGTTGAGTTCAGGAGGAGCAAACAATGCCCCCTTCCTCTTTACATCGTTGCTGTGGAAATGGTCTCCAGCTTCAGGTACCTGGGTGTCCACCTTAGTCTGTATAGATGATTAACCACAGACATCTACAACACCAGATTATAGCACAATCACCTCACTCAAAACACTTGGATATAACAGCTGAGGCATTTTGCACATTATTGAACTATTCAGCACATTATTGGGCTGCTGTTTGTTATACTGTTTGTTATAACTTTAGATTTTTAATTACCTTGTTAGTGTATTTATTTATTGTGTGCACCATTTTATCATTCCCTGCTGTTTATTGGTTGATACTGAGTCCTTCGTCACCAGTTTAGTCCCTTTCTCATGTAAATGCAGACTGAAATAACAGTAAACTCGTTTGAATCTTTCAGAGGTTTACCTGTGATAGATCCTTTAATCTGCTAGCAGTTATTTCTTTTTTTTTTTTAAGAACTTCCTGCTTTGTTTTCTAAAAGGTCTTAACAGCAACTTTTCTCCAGTTTCTACACGTCACATTAGCTTTGACTGCATTTGTTGATCGAGGAAGGAAATATAAGAGACAGTATTTTTTGTTTATATAATAATAGTAACAAAGCAAAGAAAAAGAAATGCCAGAAACCCAGGAATTTTTTGGGAGGTGAATATAAGCAACAATCATAGTGCCGTAAGGCTTGTGTATGAGGCCAACTGTGACAATATTGTTAGAGAATGAAACAGCATGATTGCTTATTAAACAAAGCTGATGATACAAAAGGGAGCATGGATGGGTTTCCAGGTTAAGAGTGGTGCCTGACCCCGATCACCATGGCAACACGGGTGGAAGACTAATGGGTCCATTAAGAGCATGGCAGCAGGTCATCTGCACAGTGGGTTCTTTTCAAGGACGACTGGTTGCTGCTTTACACTCACTATTCAAATTGACTGAACATTCATTATTTGACAATAATGGATCTGTGGTGGAACTTATGAGAGCTTTAAACCAACAAATGAACAAGTGCAGAGCTTCACTTGAATGCAATACAATTAATTTCTGGCAATTAATTATTTGCATTTCAAAAGCTAAAATACCAAACACTGTGTTTTAGTTGGATTTCTTGTATTTATTTATATGCACTTAAGAATCTAGAGGTTGTTGGCTGTTAGTGAGATGAAGCCAACATCTTCAGCATCTTAATATTTAGGAGAAATATGAATAAAAAATGACTAAATAGAGAACAACCTACTAATAATATATCAGTAATGGCCATTTGTCATGAGTTGCAGCTTTGCAACAATATGAAGAAGGAATGGTTTGGATGTTGAATACAACTCTGTGGGAGTCCAAATCCTCGACCCCATCTCCTCCCCCGAACCTGGTGTTCACTGACAGATAAATCAGTGCAGGCAGCTGGCTGCTGCAGAGCACTGACCAACATCTAAGTAGCAGCTAATTAAACTGAAACAATGGCAAAAATAAACAGTGATGTGTCTGCGGGGGGATTAATCAGTGATGCGGATGGTGCTCACATGCAGGCTATGTATGAATGTGTATGTGTGTGTGTGTGTGTGTGTGGTTGCAGATAAGCCTTCATTCTTTTAAATGACTAATAGCTTTGCTGCAGCAACAAGTGTGGTCATTCATGCTGCACCGCCTCCTTTTCCCAAGCGTACAAACAAACAACACAAACTGTGAATGAGCCACGTGAGTCGCAGACGTCAGGAAGACATTTCATTAACATGCAGCTGCCGACCTGCGCTGTGATTCACCTGCCGTCTACCTCTGTGAGACAAACAGAAAAAAAAGGCTGTGCTAATCAGTTGACAGTGGGGAAAAGGTGAGACTGATAAAAAGGATACATGCTAATGTGTTGCACCCGTTTCCAGGGTGACTTCAGCTTGTTGTCATGGAGACTGAAGGAAGGAAGCAAAAGAGGATGGGATAAAATTCAGCTCCTCAACAAGCCAGTCAAGAATTTAACAGAATGCCAACAAAAAAGAAGAAGGCAAATATTTATCATTTTGGTTGAAAACATCATGAAATATAAAGAAAACGACAAATAAATTTATCTGGAGATTTTATTTTCTTGTGTCTAAACAAGCATTTAGGTCATTTCTACTCAAACCCAGACAGCTGTGCTTATTATATAAGTGGTTACTGTCCATACTGTGTATAACATACTCAACTCAAACTCAACACAGTGTCTTTTGTTTCTCTTCATATTGCAGGATGTATTTCATTACTACTTTATTTCACATTTTTGTTTATGTCATCTGCTTACATGATCCACTGTCTTTCTTTGCACTTTTCACCAATACAAAGCTGAAGCTCCTCTAGTCTACAATGTTAACTGCTTCCTTTTAAAATCAGATTTTTGTGATTTAACATATTGACAATAATACATTCTTAGTAATTTACCTGAAAATCCATTAAAAGACAAACCATGACTATTTTAATTACACAAAACTTTGACTAAAATAATCTTAAATTGAACTTTATCCAAGGACTAATGCTAATGAGGTGTCTTCTTTAAATATGGAGCAAGTTTTTAGTGATCAGTTGAGTCTCTTCCCATAATCTGGACTATGGTAGTAGAACAGTTAGTTGTATAATTAAATAAGTATATTTGTCAGAGTTAAATTTAGATGAAAGGATAAATGGCATTGTGTAAAACATGACAGTAAAGTCTGCTAAGCTTTACAGTATCAATCAAAATGTGCAATGTTAAAAACCTCCCTACCTGCCTTGAAAAGTCTTAGATATTGTATAACTCTACAGGTTTGTAACGTTTTGCATACTGGGATATGTGAATATGCAAATTAGCCCTGCCCGTCCTTCCACTGCTCTAAACCTTATTCCTGACTGGTGGCCTTAAAGCTAAATAAGTGAAAGAGAGAATTAAAAAAAAACACAGAAAAAGGAAGATATAGTTGTCAAAAAAAAACTGAACTAAAAGTATGGAAATATTTTTACCTCATTAATATTAAGTAATGTTAACTGAAATAATCTGTTAGAAGTGCCATGCATTTGTTGCCACAGCACAAGACAACTTAAATAAAGAGTTTAATAATTTAAATCAGCACCACAAAGTTGTGCATGGAGAGTCCAAAGCCAGATCTGAAAGAAAAATGACTTTACTTTGCTTGTCTTTGGTCAACCAGTGGATTAATTTAATTTACTTTCTTTCAGAAACTGGCCTTCAGAAAGTCTCTAAGAGCTCACTTGTATAGCTTGGTGTTTTGAAACCATTTCTAAAGTATATAGGTTTATGGTTGGCTTGCTGAAGGGGGGGGGAAAGTTTTAATCGAGCCCTTCAAGTAAAATAGAGTAGTATATAATAGCGTGCAAATGTACAGAAGTGTATATGATATATAAATTATGTGCAAAAAACTGAAAACTGAGCCCCCAGAGTCCTGAACAGACTTAAGAGACATACCATGCCATTATTTTTCACAAGTTGACACAATTTTCTAGAGTCTTATTAGAATATCTGTAGATAATTTAGTCAAAATCCCACAGAGAGACAGACAATCAGTTCCTTTTTTAACCATGAATCTATAACAGTAATAACGTCTCTCAACATTGGCCTATTTTAAGGCTCAGGGGGACCAACTCACTCTCCACCACCCCTCTCTCCTCTTTAGAGATTTGCGTCATTCAATAGCCCTTGAAGTACATTATAATCCGAACGACCCAGCATACAGTAAATAGCCTGAAAGCTCAAACTAGCATGCAGAGAAATCCAAGCTCAGGCCACCACACACTGAACTAATAAAAAAATACTTGATACAATTATCTTTATAAGTTCTCAACTTAACCCCCATCTGCAATATGGCCGCTGACAGCTGAGTCTCTTTTTTGACACAATCTTCTTGGAAATCATTTATTTAAATGGCCCAAGTTGATAAAACACTGCATCATGGTTTAAGCACCAGCAGATTTATAAACAAGACAGAGTCATATAGTATTTCCTCCATCACATACCACCTCCTTGAACCCCTGTTGACTAATTCCCCCGTGTTCTTTTAGTTTTTAGAGGTTGATGTTAATCATTTTTTCTTATTTGGACAAAATTAACCAAGGTTACAAGTTTATGTTTTTACTGCTCGGTCCATAAAAGCGCTACAATCATTTTAATGAATTATAAAATTGACCAATTAATTCTAGATTTTTAAGTGTGGCTATCAAAGATAAATATGTGTACATCCATTGTAAACTCGAATTAATACATATTTTTAATTAATAGAAATATCTTATCTTTCCCCCCCAGTATATTTTAGTCCTAGTTGCCAAGCAACCAGATCTAAGCTAACCTTGTCCACTGTTGCAAGTAATTATGCTAAGCTAAGTAGTTGCTAAAGGTTGTTTATTTCTGAATAGATATTTTCTTATACTCTTCTGTTTGTGTGACACTTTAGGTAAGAAAACTAATGTCATTTTCAACAAATAATTCTAACTCAATGACAAACTGCTAACAGGCCGTTTTTGTTTTAACTGAACTGCTAATTTAGCTTAACTTCGGTTAGGTGTCTTTGTCCATTATAGAAACCTGGGCTGCCCATTCGCGAGCTCTCCTGTGTCAGCATTTGGATGGTTAACAGAAAACAGCATGACAGCAGCGCCATGCTCAGTCTCCTCATCGGCTGGTCGGGTTGCACCAGAGGAAGGATGGAGGCCAGCAGACGGCGTCCTCTCATATGTTTTTGGTCAACATGAACTGTATTTTAAGCCGATCAGCAGCCTGATGAGGATTGCACAGATCCAGAACCTGCTGAGCCACTACACTACGACGCTGGAAAACTATTGATACGTTGAATTGTTTTTACAGTGCATTTGGATAAGCTTTAGCGGATCTAATCTTTATGGTTATTCTTGCACACACAGTCATCTCGGGACTTGTTGACCCTGCAAAAATAATCATGAAAATATACGACAAAAAAATAACCTTGAGGATTTTTGATAAATTACAAAGCAGCATTTGCTCCACATTTTTATTTTAAATGGAAACAGGACGTAAAGAGACAAAAATAACAACGCAATATGAGCGCGCACCTTGTCGCACGGTCGCAGGTCTCCGTGGGCTGACGCGGATGATGATGTGTGAGCGGTGATGGTGATAAGTACGAGGCAGCGGGAGAACCAGGAGGTCCACACCTGTTCCCACATCCTCAGCTCGGATCACAAACAGGTCGTTGTCCGCTGCCTGGAGCCACAAACATGAAACAGGTCGAGCGGTGAGGGTTTAGATGCTGTCCCTGTCATTGATGCGCCTGCCTGGCCGTCGCCTTCCCTCACTACCACCAACGCACAAACATCAGCTATGACGCTTCCGGTCACCGCTTTCAAACTAAAACTACGAAGCCCTGGGACGAGTCCAAGGTCTGTCCTTTAATTCATATGTAAAACGAGTTAATCTCTAATACTGGGAAAATTCTGTCTCAGATTGATGCAAATAAGCTAGTCCTTTAGTTCTTTAAAAAGTCTCTGAAAAACCAGCTGATCCAAAACACTCACATATAAGCTAAAGGTCTTTATGAGCGAACTCCATTATTTTGCTCTCAGATGACAGGCTTACTTTGGTGGTCAACCAACAACTCCTGGATGAAGATTGGGGCCATCCCAAATGTGACTAAACTGGTGACCTGCATGAAGAGAAGGTGCCAAGCTATTGTGACTGTGTACTTTTCACACTGAGGTCCCTGACAGTGGAACATAAAGTGTAAATATGGTCAATATGTGTAATTTTTATGTATTGTATTACAAGTTTTACTTCACTGTAAAGGCGACTAATCAGGCTTTCCAATTATATACAATACAATGCCAATCGGTATTATTAAAAGTGAGAAATGATTGATCAAACACAAATTTTCTAACTTTTGTGCTAAGTTTTAGAATCTTCAGTTATCAGGCTCCTCTCTTGAAGAACCAGTTCCCAGTTTGGGTTCATGAGGCAGACAACCTTTAACTTTTAAAGTTTAGGCTTAAAACCTCCCTTTTTGATGAAGATTTTAGTATTATTCTTGCCTTCTTTTTGTTCTTTTTTCAGCAGTTACCCCTGACCTGGTGTTTGGGTGCTTGTTTATTTCTCAGTACTGTCCTCTTACTCCACAGACCATCAAGGCAGATGGCTACCCTTCATGAGTCTGGGTTTTCAAATTTTCCCCTTTTAACAAGGGAGTAGTCCACTCATCATGTGCATGCTCAGGCTGAGGGACCGAATGATAAGATTTAACAAAATCCATTTGTTTCTTTAGGAAGACAACTTATTATCATATGTATACAATTATAATGAATGACTGAATTTAATTCAAATCAAAATGGATTGCACATGTTTGTATTGAATTTGTTTACTTTTTCTGTAGTGCTTTGAGATGATATGCAGTGAAAGGGCACTATAAAATAAAATAAATAAAATGGAAATTAATTGATCCCAGCATCAGTCTTGCTTTTTGGGCCAAACATCTTAAGCAATCTGAAAGAATCATTTTATGCTACATAAGATTTTTATTGAAAGATTTTACTATTTTTTTGGTGAAATTGTTTTTGTTTGTTTGCTTTTTGATGAAAATAAAAACCTGCTTTTTGCAAAACTAATCAGGTAAGCTGAGTTTGTGATAAGACTTCAGGATGTTCAAATGTGGATGCCTCAGAACTTTTTTCAGCTTTATTTTTGCTAAACTGAGATCACTGTCATTGATTTGAAGCAAATGACTAAAAAATAACTGCCCTTTGTTCCTTTTTGCATGTCTCCAACAAAAGTCCATTATTTAACCCCACACTGTACAAAACTCAGCTGTTAATCAAGAAAAATATTAACATTATTCCCATTTTAGCCTTTTTTTTACATCAGTCCCTAGTATGTTTTAGTACTGATTTTAAGATCTTGCTCTTGACCCTCTTCCTGGCTTTGAGTCTTCATATTTTTCTGATCTTTTAGAACCATATGAGCCTCTATGTAGACTGTGATTCTCTGGCAGGTTACTTTTACTTGTTCCAGATACATGGTTCAAGACCAGAGAACAGTAAAGTAAACCACACCAAGACCACACCAGTGGGGTTATTTAGAAACTCCTGCCTACTTAAATTCCCAGAACTGGTAGAATTTCAATCAGCTCTGCTAATGTACAAAGCCAGGAACAACCATCTAGCTGATAACATTCAGAAACTCTTCACCGATAGAGCGCGGGGTTATGATTACAGAGGAAACCTGAACTTTAGAACCAGGAACGTTGAAACAACCATGAAGAGAATGTGCATCTCAGTCAGTGGTGTAAAGGTTTGGAATGAACTCAGCCAAGAACTGAAGGATGTTGACTATGACTGTGTTTAAAAAATAGTCTGAGTTGAAAACTGATGATTTCCAACAAGTACAGGGATGAAAACCTGATGATAATGATTGTAAAAGGTAATTGTTGATTATTAGAAAAAGGATAGGAATAAATAAGTATAGTTTCTTCCTAACCCCTTTCAGACATGTTAATGGATACATTTGTATGTGTGTTATGTGTGTTGCTGTGTAAGTATAAATGTAGGGGTGTGTGTGCATACATTTATTTATAGACTGTATAGATTTATTTTATGCATATGTGTATATGTACACATAGTTTCAAATCTGTGTTAAAGATTGTTTTCATATTGTGTTAGCATGTATTATGTTTGGTACAATGATGTTGACATATCTGAAATAAATCACATAAAAAAAAAAAAAGTATTTGCTCCTAAACTCTGCAACAAGCTACCTGAGAAGATCAGGTGAGCAGATTTTCTTAATTTTCTTCTTAAAACAAACTTTTAATAATAATAATAAAAAAAACATTTCCTGATCTTACTCAAATTTACTGTTTTTATTTGTTGTTTTTTTTTTAAAAAAAAACTTGATGTTAAAGTATTAATGCTGCATGAAGCACTTTGTAACATTTGTTTAGAAAAACATGATAACGTTAATAATAATAATAATAATAATAATAATAATAATAATAATTATAATCCTGAAAATAGTCTTAAGTTTTTAATTTAATTTTTAGGGCCCATGTATGTTAAACAGAGATGTTATATACATGAGTTATAACAGAGCTATAATAGAAATTTATCTGCATCTTTAAAATGTATTTATGCCAGTAAATTTGTAAAGTAAAAAAAATGATAATAAAAACCACAACTGAATTAAGAAGTACTCTATATGTCACCATAAACAAATGCAAACTTATCTACTGGACTGAAAGTAAAAGCAGTTGCTGACAATTATTCAGCACAAATATATTGTAATTTTATTTAGAAGGCAGTACTTCCTGTCTCAGTCTGGTTAAATTTTGGTAGTCTTTCAGCTCTCCATTAAACCCTCAGACACTGTGTTAACAAATGTTATGTTGGTTGAGAGCTGAATATGGACAAGAGAGCTGCTGATCCTATTTTAACCAGAGGCAGAATGAACAAACACAGGTAATGTGGACCACATGAATGATGTTATATTTGTAACTTAATTATATCAATTACCTAAACAAGCTAAGAAGGAGCATCGTGCTGTTAATAGTGTTTCATCCCATTAGACATAAATCCTCTTATGGAACTTGTAGAAACCCTTGCGTTGACCATAATTTCCAAACAATGTTTTCAAGAATTTGAAAAGGGCATTTTAATCGAATGTATTGCCTCTAGTGATTACAATACAAAGTAGAAATTTATAGAAAATGTAAACTTCTACAGTGGAAAAAACATAAGCCCAAAAAATAAATGAAAAATGGCACTGTCAAAACACAAACATAACTTCACACTTGATATTATGATTTTTTTTGTTATATTAACCAAAACAGATGTTGCTTTTTTTTTAAAAAAAAAATAAAATAAATACGTTTTGCAGTTTGTTAAATAGCAGGAGTGGTGCATTTCAAACATTTTACTCTGTTGGTACATAATACTCCACATAATGAGTGTTAGTTATAAAAGAGTTTTGTGTTATTAATACCTTTAATATTGTATTCTTACTTAGCAACATTTTAATTTCAATCTTGTGCCTGCATGGAAGTATGTTTGGACTACTGAATCGCTAATTTAATTAAGATAAACGAAAACGTAAATCGTTTAGTGTTCAAACGACGAGCCGCTATTCGTGCAATCACCGGTAGGTGGCTGCAGTGTACCGTAATAGCTCTATGTCTACAATAATATGCTCAAGGCGAAGAAAGCCGGACGTGACGTAAAACTCCAAATCAAAACACTAAAAATTTGACAGCTCGCGCATCTCATAACAATAGGCTGTTGACATGCCGTTGAAAACGTTATTGCCAGTTTTAGAAATACATTTATATATGTAGATTACATAATTTAAAACGTGCAGCCGTTTTTTGTCAGACTGTCGACGAATGTTAACCCGAAGAAAGGGTTTATTTTGGGTAATTTATCTAACAGCATCTGTAGCTCCTCTGTTAGCTGGTTAGCTTCCCCGGCTAAAGAAAGTAGCTCCTTGGCGATCTATGGGCTGAACATGACCATATATAGACCGACCATAGAGCTCCCTCGCCGGTGAAATGTAAACGGTGGGTCGGTCAGGAGGAGGCTGACAAACGAAGAGCACAACAAAAGAGACAAACACCGGGGCTCTCTTCATCATGTCATCTGACCAGATTATCGCTATTGTCATGGATGACAAAACCTACGAGGTTAATAAGAAGAAGCTGATAGAAAAAAGCGACTACTTCCGTGCGCTGTATAGCTCTGGTATGAGAGAGTCCACAGAGGACATGGTACAGTTGCAGGGGCTCAGCGTACCGGGTCTGGAGTTGGTTCTAGAGTTCATCAACACCTCCAAAGTCCAAATAGTCAACGAAACTCTGGAGGATCTCATCGAGACGGCTTCCTTCTTACAGGTCACCTCCATCCTCAAACTCCTGACCTCAGAGATCCGCCTGGAGAACTGCGTGGAGCTGTACAGCCTCTCTGAGGTGTACGGGACTCATGATTTGCGTAATGCATGCCTCAAGTACATGAGCTACTACTATCACCCCATGCTGAGACGGCCTGAGTTCAGCAGTCTGCCCTCTGCTGTTATAGACCAAGTCAAGGAGATGCGCATGAAAGGCACAGCCACCCTGGTAGCAATCGGGGACTTCACCTGTCTGTCCCTTGATGTGCCTGATCAGGATGAACCGTGGTCCATGTTGAGGTATGGAGAGGTGGAGCAGCGCTGGAAGCCGCTGGCAAACAATCTGCCTCCAGATATGATCAACGTCAGAGGATACGGATCTGCTGTCCTTGACAACTACCTCTTCATAGTTGGCGGATACAGGATGACGAGTCAGGAGATTTCTGCTGTGCACTGCTATAACCCCTGCAGGAACGAATGGAACCAGGTGGCTCCCCTCAACCAGAAGAGGTAATACAAGAAATTCTCCTCTTACAGGTCAGCTGAATTTTGTTTCCTTCATGTTTCAGTCACTGTGTTCTCTCATGCAGGTCCAATTTTAAGCTGCTGGCAGTACAAGGGAAGCTGTATGCTGTTGGAGGCCAGTGTCTGGGTACGGTGGAGTGTTATAGCCCAGAACAGGACTGGTGGACCTGTGTTTCTTCTATGCCTGACCCACTGGCTGAGTTCTCAGCCTGTGAGTGCCAGGGTATGATCTATGTCATGGGTGGCTACACTGCAAGAGGTGGGTGTACAAAAATCCAGGGAATGAGGATTTTGGTGTCTTTTGTGCAGTTCAATCCACAGAAAAGCAGCATACACTGCCACAAACACACACATAAAGTAACACTGTAAACAAGCATACATGGAAACAAAGGCCTTTTACACTGGTTTCCTTTTAGTGTTGTTTACCAAATAGCAGCATTAAAATACATCAGTCAGCCACTACATTAAAACCACCTGCCAAATATTGGTCCCTCTCATCCTTACTGTAAGAACTCAAGACTTGTCAGTAACATTTTTCTGATTATTGTGTTGCCAACCTGCTAAATTATTTAATTGATTTGCCTCTGGATAAACAAACAAAACACAGTAAACAAGCACATACCAGCAGCTCCACAGCTTCCAGTGTTTATATTGGTGTTCTGGAGAACGTGAGGCAGTAGAGTGTCATTGGTGAAAAGTGGATTCAGCAATGCCAGAGAAGGCATTCAGTAAGAAATTAAATTTAGTATGTTATTCTTTTTGTGTTTGCTCAATGACAGATGAAAAAATATAAATATACATGCAATGAATGGAATTTTTTATCAAGATGCAGCCTCTTTTACATCAGAAGTAGATGAGATTTACAGTTTCAAGTTAAATTATTTAACAATTTTATGGTTAAGAGGGTAAAAAACAAAAAGGTCTGTAGTTGTTTTACCTGTGCAGACCTAAATTAATAATGTTTAAGTGCATGAAAGTTTGTATTCATCATATTTGAATGAAATTTCATGTGGATATGGCTAAATTACATCTCAAAATTAATCTGTGTCTGACAGACAGGAACACCAATGTCCTCCGCTACTGCCCCACCTCTGACACCTGGACAGTGTTCCGGTCCTGTCCGGCCCACATCCGCAAGCAGCAGATGCTCTCGGTGGAAGATACCATCTACCTGGTGGGGGGCTACACCCATGAGCTGGAATCGGGCCGGCGGCAGCGTCGTCCCAGCCAGACGGAGGATGTTCTGACAGTGCAGTCCTACAATGTCACCACGGGGGAGTGGATCCAGCTGAAGGAGAACACGTCCAAGTCAGGCCTGAACCTGACGTGCACGCTGCACAACGACGGCATCTACATCATGAGCCGGGATGTCAGCTTGCCCACCAGCCTGGAGCACCGCGTCTTTCTGAAATACAACATTTTTTCAGACGCCTGGGAGGCTTTCAGACGCTTCCCGGCTCTGGGACAGAACATGCTGCTCTGTTCTCTTTATCTCCCCAATGTGCTATGACAACAAGGCACCAGGCAGGGACTTTTAAAACAGACAGAGGAGCCCCGGCAGCATTAACGGGCCCGTGTGTGGGGTCTGCTGCTCTGAATGGGGCTGTGTGGTATCAGCAGGAACAATACCTCTTTGCCGGGTTGAACACCTCTTGACCTCTGTGCCTGCAAACAAACACACTACGTTGTTTCATTCTGCTGTGGATTTCAATAAAAAAAAATGAGCTAAAAATAACAACTCTGTGCCCACAAGTCAACGTCATAACAGCTAGCTTCATTATGTGCCTCTCATGTGTTAAACAGTCACAGAACTCACTGCTCATATGAAAATATTTCCAGAATCCTCAGATTTGTAGATACCCGAATGAGAAAAATAAATATTGTGAGGAAGAAAAAGTTTTTAAACCAGTTCCCAAACTTTCGACTGCTTGGCTGCCATCTTTGTTTGGATTTTAGATGTTTGTTTGGAGCAGCTGGAACATTTCTTCCGTTAAATTGATAGAAGAGTGTTTTAGGTTTCTGGAAATACTGTCAGAACAGCAGTTAGTGGCTTTAGAGAAACTTATTGTAATACTAATACTTAGGAAGCACAAACAAGAGCTACATAACATATTGCCTCAACTATGTTCCTGATGTTTACACTCCAAATAAGGCATTGATGTATACGTTTATCTGCTAAAACTACAAACCTTAAACTTATTTTAACAAACTACATTTCATGTCTTTATGTTCTGCATATAGCAGAAGATTGTGGAAATGGCTTTGGTTTTACACTGCCAGTTTTATGGGAATTAGAAGCTCCTTAGAAGTAGTTTTGGGGTGTGAAGTGAGTCAGAGGGAGCTTTGTGTTGTTTGTGTGCACTCACACAGTCTTATTTTTCAGAGATACACTAAGAAAAGCTGAAAGCACAGTTCCATGAACTGAACAATGCACATGTGCCTTCTGCAGCCTCAGTTAATAGAAACTTAAAAATGAATTGAAAGCACAAAATGCAAGATTTTGTTATGTTGCCAGCAACTGACCAAAAACTGCTGTTTCTATTTTTATTCTGCTGATGCAGATTTTTTTTTTATTGAGATACTTTTTGGTTTCTGTGTGAAATTGTGGGGATACTTCCTGAGAAGTAAAGTTAACCTTGGAAAGTCTTGTAAGTGTTGGGTAAACAGAGTATTTGTGGTGTTTGGTTGATAGATTTCAGCTTCCCTGCTTTACTTGTTTGTTTTGCAGTTTGGAAATTTAGGCCACAATTAAAAGGTTTTCCAGGGATCTGTTGTGATGTCTTGATTTATATAGCATCATTTATTAACACACACTTTTTTCTGCTTTAGTTTTAGTCAGAATTTCCAAATTAAACTGAGAAGGAAGGTTATTTATGATGCATGTGACATTTTACTAAAATATCTTGCCATGTCCTTGGAGCCTTCCTCTGTTGCTCCCTCTGCTAAATTTATTCCCAGGAAAAGTCGACACGATCTGCATGTGCACTCCTAGGATCAGATCTTCGTCTACTGATTTCTATGAAGCTGGAAGAAAACAGTGAAAAAAAGCATTGGCAGAGGAGCCCATAGCTTTATAGTCCTGTGACTTTATAGCAGAAGCTGGAAAGGAAAGGCTGTAAAAACCCAAATAATCAGCATTTAATGGTTATAATGGTAATTATCCAACAAACCAAGTCAGTGCCATATCTCAATAAAAGTTAGTGATGGCCTTGGGAAGCTTATTTAATTAAAAAAAACACAAAAAAACAAAACAGAAAACATTTCTAATTGAGGAATGTAGTAAAAAGATGTTTGCATATGCTTCTTTTGAATCTCCCTTATACAACCCATGCTTACGGAAGTTCATGCAAGTGGGTTAAATATCTTAAAATAATAATTTATTTACTTGTAAAATGTTAATTTCTTTTACAATGAAAACAATGTAAACTATGACGTCTGTTTTTTCATACTCTGTCTGCAGACTTATGTGACTAATGAAATCTCAGGAGACACTAATTATCATTTAGTGTTAAATACTTTTTTTTTACAGTTTCTATACTACAGCACTGTTTAGTGCAGCATATAAAACAATGCATATTTCTTTAAAAAAAAAACGTTTTAACGTTAAATATTGTTTGTTGCCATTAAGTATATTATTTTGAACAGAAGGTTGAATGTAATAATATACATTGGATATGTACTACTGTGAGAGATTACTGCTAAACAAAGTTTAGTTCTATCCCACCACAGTGCACAAAAACAATGACGTTTCTGTTCTATTCTATTATTAAGGCAATTTTACAGTGCTGTAAAAATAGGATGAAGCTTCAGATTATGTAATACTGAAGTAATCGGTACGTAACATTATCTGTTGGTTTGAAAACAACCTGAGAGGCAGATTTCAGTGTGTGCAGACAGTCATCTCTGCTTTATTAATGTGAAGTAAGGTGTGCCACAGGGCTCCATGCTGGGACCACTCATATTCATTATTTAGTAAATAATAATATGTTGGTCTACACCTGATCAGCTGCAGTTTACTTCAGTGTTGTTTGGTGTAAACTGTGTGGCTTTGAAATAAAAAATGTTTGATATTCTCAAATGCAAAATCAAACTTCTTTCCAGAACTCTGTGACCGAGTCTGTATCTCAGTACAAATATTTGGAATTGCAATAGATTATCTTCTATTTTACACCTCACATCAAGTAATGAGTTTAAAAAAGTTCAAGTTAAAATAAAGATTTTATGTCAGAATAAGGTTGTGTGTTTCAAATGTGGCCAAAATAAGATCTGCAGCTGCCATTATTATGTCTATGTGTGATTGTAGTGATGTCATATATCTACATGCATCTTTTCATGCTTTGGTTATTGTCAAACACAGCGCTCAGAGAGGTTTTTCACACATTTCAAGTCTTTATATATTTCTGCTTGTTGAATTATTGTGTTGACGGGTTGTCCTTGTCCACTCATATCAGTGACATGTTTCTAATTCTAAGGCTATTTTTAAATTTGGTTTATTTATTTGACGGGGAAAAAAGTACAAGGAGTTATGGCATTTAGTCTCAAAGATTAATATCTGTTCTTAGGTTTCACACTGAGGTGCCTACACTTTATGCTTGAAATAAAAAAAAAAAAGAAAAAAGGAAAAAAGTCTTTTATCCTTCTGGGCTGGGACTGCTCCAGATTTCACGATGTTAAAAGCATAGCTCAAATTTTTCTTTTTCAGTTTCTTCGTCCAACGCATGCAGTACCGTGTAAAAGTCGTGAGCCACCATTCATTTCTGTAAAGTGGTCATTAATGACAGTTCTGCAGACTCTCTGGAGGTTTTCTTTGGACATTGACTGGATTTTCACTCTATGGTCAAGTTCTTGTTGCGTCGACACTTAAAAGACAACACAACAAAAAGAAATTTTTTAATTTGTATCTTTAACTTAATTTAATTAAATGAGTATCTTTGTACCAGCAACTGCCACACAGACACACATTCCATATCTTTTGTTGTATTTATGAAAAAGGACAAAGCCGTCACAGTTCCAGAGGCATAAAATAGTATGTTTTCAACAACAAGATGATGCCCAAAGAAATGAAAATGTGGTAAATCTCAGCATGGTGTGTAGTGCATATTTAAAAATGTGCGGAAAGTGGACAAGAGAGGTGGTGTCTGACCTTAATAATCGATCTAAAAGAGATGAACAGAAACTGAAAAAGATGGCCTTAAGAAAGAGGATCAAAAAGCCACCAAAAACCTGACACAGGACCAGAGAAATGCATCTAGACCTTCAGTTGATCCATCTACTGTTGGCTGAAGCCTCATTAGAAAAGGTCTCCATGAAGATGGCTGTCTAGAAGCCAGTCTTAATGAAGGATAATGAAGAAAAGGCTGAGGTACGCCAAATGACACAAAAGCTGAACTGAAAATCAGCTCCAACAGGTCTGATGGAAGGATGAATCCCACCCAGAGCCTGGACCTGGACATTATTAAAGCTTTGTTGGGTCATCTTGACAGAGAATGAAAAAAAAACAAAAACAAAAACAAAAAAAAAAACAGCCAAAATGCAAAGAAGAGCTTACAAAAGTCCTTTAAGAAGCCTGGAAAACTATTCCTGAAGATTACAACAAAGCTTGCCTAAAAAGGTTCAGACTATGTTGAAGACTTTAAAGCTGTTTTAAAACTATTTTTTTTTTTAATCTAATTTCAATTTATGTTTGCAAATGTTTCAAGAAATTGCTGCACATATTCCCATTTTCTAGGAAAATATAAAAAATAAAATTTCAAATTATTTCTAACACACACAAAAAGGATTTTGATGGCATCTAGCATAAATCACATCAAAAACATGACTCACGTCATATCCACACCGGTTGTAGATAAAAAATGTCACCTGAATTGACTGGAGAGCACAGCTGCTCAATTTAAACACTGATGTGCACGAGGCTGAAAAATCAAAGACATGGCAACCAGCAGGGGGCAGCATGTGCTTTCAAGCAACTCCTTCCTCTGCAGGCTGTCAGTGTTTTCCACTTCACCTTCACAAGGACTTCCTTTTTATATAAATATTATGTATTTTATAAAGTCATTTTTAATTTGATGTCAAGCATTTTAAGCAAGAATCATATTAACTGTCATTAAATAAAAAAAAATGAACAATTTGTTGCATCTCATGACACCCTCTACACCTGTAGGCTGCATAATCACCTCAGTAAAAATGTGTCATCGTCTAGAGGTCACGAACAAAGATGGATGTGGTATTTATAGCTTTTGGTGGTGTGGATGGATGGGTGGATGGAAGAATTGGATTCTTGCATCCACAGTCACAGTCAGAGGGGGTCAAAGGAAATCAATAGTTGCCATCAGAGCTCCAGATTGATCCTCTGTGTGAGGTCAGATGGCAGTGATAACCCTCACACCTCCACAGCAGGGCTGCCGGACCTAATACTGCAACCTGTCAGACACACAAACAACATCTATACTGACAGACAAATGTCTTGTAGCTGCATGGTGACATGTTTTTGTAGCACGAGGCTTAAAATGTAGCATGAAGAGCCGTCAATAAAAAACATGCTCAGTATTGTAAACATGTGTCTGATGAATGTGTGACAGAAAGAGAAGAACTCAGAGGGGAGAGAAAACACTTCAGAAAGCAGAGATGTGAGTGTAACAGAGAGACAGAGATCCAAGGACAGACGGCACTGAAGGGAGGGGAGGGGAGAAACCACGCTCACACAGACTCAGTCACACCTTCCCCACAGCCTCGCACAGCCTCTGTCAGAGGCTGAATAGATCTCAGTGAGGAAGATGCTTGTCTACATCAGAGGAGCACCCAGGATAGGACAATAATTCCCAAAGCTGCTGAGGCACATACATGAGTGAGCAGAGGAAGCCCTGAGGGGAGGACAGGACTGTTTCAAAAAGGACAGAGCAGTGGATTCTGCTGCAAGGGACCTCAAAGAGGAGCAGTCTTAAACATCTGCCTCTCTAAGCGGCTTTCTTCTTCTCATTGCTGCTCTGAGGATATATCTCCGTGCTTCATCGCACAGCTTTAGAGAAACAGTGACCATGAGTGAGGCAAAGAAAGGCGAACTAGCCATCCGGGATAAAGCAATCCTGCACCAGCAGAGGCGTCTGAAACAAGCCACCCAGTTCACACACAAGGACTCAGCCGACCTTCTGCCCCTGGATGGGCTCAAGAGACTCGGCACGTCCAAAGACTTGGTGAGTGGGATTCAAGAGAATCCAAAGAGTGCTTGTGAGATGATCATTTACAAAACTGGAGAGGCTGTTGTGCAGGTTCAGATTGAGCAGAAATTAGATTAAAAACGGTCCTTTACAAGAACACCGTTTGACAGAGAGGATTTTTTTAAATGGAAAAAAAACATAGATGTCATATTGTTACTTTCATGCTTCAGTCATCTCTCTATGTTTACATCTTTAGATATTTTGTATTTTCAAATGAGTAATTTTTTTGGGATTCAACCCACTGTTCAGATGCAGAAAGGTTCCTGTAAATTCAGATTTCTAAAAAATATCAGGATCACTGCATAAAACATTCATAAAAACAGAAATTAATCCTCTTGAATCCCTTTAAACCCAAAGTTTTATTGACAGTTGTAGAAAGACATGACACCCAACAATGAAACTATGTGAAAAAAAGCTAATTTTAATTCTTTTCAGTGGGTGATGGGTTCAGTCAGACCACCTTAGTACCCAAGCCCTTATAATGGATCCATGCTGCTTCATTATGTGCAGAATATGCTTCCTCTTTGTCTTGCTGAGATAAGACAGGTCTTCATGAGAAAGATGTCATCTGGAAGGCAGCATATGTTGCTCCAAAACTTGTACATATCCTATAGTGTTAATCTTGGCTTTGCAGATGTGCAAGTTATCCATGCTGTATGCACTAATGCACCCCAACCTTATCACAGATGCTGACTTTTGAATTCATGCTGATAACAAGCTGTGGTTCCTTTCCTCTTGAGCCTGGAGGGAAAATTGTCCATGGCTACCAACTGGAATCTTAAACATTGATTCTTTAGACCACAGGACAGTTTCCTTAATTTCCTCAGTGCATTTTTAGTGAGTGTAAAAGCAGAGATGGGAGCATGTTTAGATCTTGAGTTGAAACTTTCTTTTTTCATGCTACACAACAATAACATTTAGCATTTTATTCCCTGAGCAGGAATTAAATCATCGCAGGTCTTTATTCATCTATAGTAAACACTCCACCTTTTATAGAAACCATGTTGTTGTGTTATCCAAGGATATGCTCAGTTTAGATCTATGTTATCAGAGAAACTGAGAAAATCATCTCCTTGAAAGAGTGTATAAGCTGTTTTCTTTAAGCATTAATGCATTACTGCTGGGTGAACTGTGTTGCCTCAAAATGCAGCACTGAATCACCAGAAAAAGTCATGAAAGATTCAGAGTACTGCACTCCATGCACAGAGGAGGGAATGTCAAAGCCAGTTACAGCTCATTGTGCAGTAGCTCTCACACAGTCATTACACATCACACGCACACACATTTCAGGGTTGAGTTGTAGGGTAAAACATAGCTCTGCGTATAAAATGGAGCATATCCAACTGCTTTGCTTCCTCTTCCTCCCAGAAGCCTCCTAAAGCGAAACGGTTATGGAGGAACTCCCTGTAATAATTCTGACAATTTATTACTCCTGTGACAGGATTCTGGTTTGATGGTGGCTTCCCAGGTTCCCCAGAGCTCGCCAACAATTTTAGTACAATCGCTCTGGCACTGGGAAGCTGAACTGGCAGCATTCTGCAACAATCACACTTTGATGCACGTATGTGCACCAGATTTTAACGTAATTTTCTGTTAGCTTTCCTCTCATCTACTCAGATCTAATGTTAAACATGTTTTCATTCCCATACTCTTGATTCACCTTGATACGATTTCATACTATAATTATAAATTTATGTATTTTAAGGGGAAAAGAAAATATCTGTATATTTTAAAAACAATTATATTTGACACACACATTCCAAGTTTCCAACTGTATAAAACGAAGACATCATTGATCCAAAGCCTGTTTGAAATGACTGTATTTCTTCTAAGTCAATGCAGTCACAAAGGAAAGGCAGAAAATACTGACAATGAGTAGTAGCAGAGACAGAATATATCTCAAAAATGTCTCAAAAGAGCTTTCAAGGAAGACACAATAACTCAAAACAACTACACAGAGATACACAAAGCTTCAATGAGACACAACTATAAAGAGAAAATCGCTTCATTGAGACAAAGACAAATACAAGGGGAAACACACCAGCTTCAAAGAGAAAAAACAACTGGAAACAAAAATGAAGAAATGCAGAATTGCTTAGAAACAATACAAACAACTAGAAAAACATCTGAAAGTGCTTTAAAAAAAGGCTTAATGTTTTAAAAAAGCAACTATGAAGATATGCAAAATACCCCAAAAGGGACACAAAACTGCAAAAACAAAAAAAAAAAAAAAAAAAAACCTTAGGGAGGAACAAAATGTCTGAAAACAACAAAAATTTGAAAAATTGCCTAAGAGAGGTAAAAAACAACTACCAAAATACAAAAATTAGCTCAAAAGAGAAACAAAACTGCATAAATGCTAAAAAAAAAACTTTAAAGATGGACAAAATGTATAAAAACAACAGGAAGTTGAAAAAATGTCTTAAGTATGTACACAAAACAATTAAAGAGTTTCTTCAAACAGACATGAAAAGACATAAACCCTCAAAACAACCACCAGCAGGCATAAAATAGCTTTATGGAAATCTTGGAGTTACCTTTGTTTACTTTTGGTTTTTGGTGAACAAACCCAAATGGCTGATCACAGATTTAAGGAGAAAAGAAAGGATAATCCCACCCTGTCTTTATGAGTTAAATCAAGACCACATATCTCTTGTCATGATCATTTCTATTATGCTTGAGAAAACTCAGACACTTCTGTATTTCTTAAAGAAACTTAAAAAGATTAAACTCCTGAACCAAGTTGCTGTAAACTAAAGAGCACTGGAACTGGAAACATCACAAACCAGAATTACCGGCTCAACAGACTCATCCAGATCATCATCATCTACCACCAGTATCACCTAATATCAGTGAGATGAAGATTATTAAAGACAAAAAGATTAATCACCCTGATCATGATGATAATCAGACCAGCAACGTGCTTCAAACTGTACACACCAGGCGATGCTACAGGTTGATTTTTACTGTGTTTTAAAGGCCAGATTGTCAAAAAAAATCTTTGGATGCACAGCAAGGTTTTACATGGACAGACAAGAAGAAAGACAAAGATATAAATGCTGAATTTCATGTAAGATACTAAATAAAAAAAACAATATTCCCAGCATGACTAACATTATTACTGGACTCAGACTAACTGCTGGCTTGGCTGTGACTTGTTTTATTCTCTCAGTCAGGGCTTCCAGCTGAGTTCAATACAGCCTCACATCTAAACACAATAACAAATAAAATCAAAGACAAGATTAGTCTAAAACTTTATTAGACTCTCAGAGCTTAATGTACAAGTCATCTGTTGGCAGCCTGACTCAACATCTCCTGCAGGGGCTGAGAAAGCCTCTCATCTCACTAACAATTATCTCCTTTAAGAAAGAACGAAGCGCACCTCTTATCAGAAAACCAATCTGCGGCTCAGACATGGCCACAGGGAGCACATGTGTAATGCATCTGGAACAAATGTTTTTCTATTAGTGTAGCTCAGGAAAATTGATGAAGCAGCTGAAATTGCCAGCTAGCCCTCTGCATTGCCTGCGAGTCCCCTCTACAGAAAGCTCATTTAGGATCTGAATAGATGGACTGTAAATGAAACGAAAGCATGATTTGCTTCTGTGGTGGCTTGCAGGTCAAGCCTTCATCTGGGTAAAGCTGTCTGAGCTATTAGTTTGTCAGCTCACTGCACATCGTTCTGTGTTCTCTACATTTCTGTATACTTCCTGGTATTTCTAGAAGAATTGTTATTTTGCAGTCTCTCCTCATCTGGCTTAAATAAACAAGGCATATCACTGACACTCTGTTTAACATGATAATTTAATGGATATGTTGTTGGAGTAATCCCAGAAAATATAATTAATTTAAATAAATAATAATAATCAAAAAGCTTTAACTATAGTTTGAAAAGGTCAAATCTAATTACTGTTGTTACAAGGCTGAGATTAAGCAGTGCATCAAATGGTGAATATTTTTTTAAAGATATACAGCAAATATTTGAGAAAACAAACCTGCTCTTCTCACTTTTTAAGTGGATATTAATTTAGTATTTTTTTCCACACATATTAATGAATCAAAACGAAACATTGGCTATTTTATAGTGGGACTAATTTTATGAATGTCATTGGGAGTAGATCATTGACTTTAGCTAAAAAAGGACCTCGGTTGTGTTTAAAAATGTTGTATTATATAAGTAGTTATTAATACAGCATACATGATCACATATTTGTGTCTTTATACAGAATATTGTTGCAAAAAAAGCCATTAAATTACATTTTAATGCAATGAAAAGGCATCCGAAAGTTTTCTGAAAGAGAACTTCTCACTAAAAAGTATGTAACAGCCTCTTATCACCACGAACATGTACATATAAAATCCCTGCTGGAGTCATTAAGCTATAAAATTTCACAGAAATTGTTTTAAGGGAGCGGCTTTCTATCCCCCCAAAAAATGTTTTTTCTTACAAACAAATCGAATCATTTTGTGGCCTCAACCTAAAAAAACAATATCCCAAAACAAAAAATATAAATCAAACCATATCCAACCATATGATGCTGCCAGCTGGCGATTTAATGCTGTGTCTGGCTCTTCTTTTCAGTACTGACACATAAACTTTGAGTCAGATATATATGGGTTTTTGCAAACTTTAAATAACTTTAAATAACTTTATTTTAAGACGTTGATTCAGTTAGCCTGCCTACAAGGTCCTCTGGTGTTCTAAATACCATTATTTTGTTTAATATCTACAAAAACCAAAACACTTGGTCTACAAATCCAACTCTCCAAGAGCAAAGAAATAATCAATGAATGCCCTGCTGCTATACAACACTGACAGATAATTTATAAGGATGGTGTATAATGTCTAGATTTTTTTCTTTCCTTCTCTTTTTTGCTCTAGTTAGTCTTTCTTCCTGCTCATTCCTGCTGGCTGGCTTGTCCTGTCCGCTGTGTTATTCAGCAGCAGAGCAGTTATGTAAGAGTGAGTTTGTTTTGCTGCTCTTTAGCCCGAGGTGCTCTCACTCTCAGCAGCAGCATCACTTCAGCCATGTTCTGCTGTGAAGCTGGGAAAGCAGTGAACACGAAAAAAGGAAAAATGCACTTCTCTAATACAAGAGCAATGGAGGGGGGAGGAAAGAGATGGCTAGAGATGGGGTCAGGAGGAGAAATACAGTATAGTGGGTCTGTTTAATTTGATTCAATGTAAACAATAGACACATGAATGCATCATCAGAGGGGTTATTGGAGTGCATCTGTGTGTGTTTTGGTACACCTGAGAACAGATATTTCAACACCTGAGCCCAGCTTGACCCAACTTATTGTATAACCACAGTGTAACCTTGATGATGGTTTCTACTGTACTCACTCAATGATTAAAGCTGTTTCACCACAAGGAAATAATAAATGTAGAAATGTATGATACAAACACAACCCCCCCCACCCCCCCTCCAAAATGTGGATGCTGTAAGAAATTGTGATTTAAAATTGAAGCAATGATTTGCAAATCTCATAAACTAATATCTTATCCGGAATAGAACATGAAAATATTTTAATCTGTTGAAAGTGAGACGTTTTAATATTCATATAAATTAATTTAGTGGCAGCTCCATGCCTCAAATAAGCTGGGACAAGGCCAAAGTTTACTACTGTGTTGCATCTCCTCATTTTTTTAACAATAGTCCACCTAATGTGTAGAATTTAAGACCACTTGAGACCATTCACATGCACACAGTGTACATGGAAAACACAGTGATATGTACACATGGTGTATGTAAACAACAACAAAAACAGCAATAAACAACCAGAAAATGCAATCCCAAGAAACAGCAGTAGCCAGTTAAAAATATGTTAAAAGAAATCAAAACTGAAGTAAAAAAAAAAATAGCAAAAGGGGTTTAAAAAAAAATAAGAGACCACATAAAGAGACAGCTCTACTGTGAAGGTGACATTGCTGCTTTTTTGGTAAAGAGTGTTATTGATATGTATCATGGAGCATTGTAAATGAAGTAGTGGATGGGATGCCTTAAAACCTGTATATACTTTTCAGCACAGATGTTGCCTTTCCAGATGTGGCTGTTGAACTAAGGGCTAAGCTGGATGATCCTTTTTCTCTTTGGACTCTTAACTAGAAGAATATTTTTTCATTTAAAAAATGCTTCAGCCCAAGGACGACGGCAGTGTTTCTGAATTATGGTCATATATGACTGCTTTGCTTGACCTGAGCTTTAACCTGCATTTGCAGATGGTACAGTGAACTGTGTTCACTGACACTGATTTCTGGAAGTTTTCCTGATACCATGTAATGATTTCTATGATGAAATCATCCCTGTTTGTAATGCAGTGCTACCTGAGGACTTGCAGATCATAGACAGCCTATGTTGATATCCATGGTGTCCCTTGCAATGTTTCTTTATGCGTATTACTGAACCTCTGAGCATCTTTCCATTGAAAGTAAAATTGGAATCGGCATTTTCAGTCAAGTGTGATATCTAACCGTTAGTATATCCTGTAATATACGCTGCCTGGCCAAAAACAAAAGTCACCACCTGGATTTAACTAATCAAATAGCTTTGAGCCCCCTACTGGATAATTACTGCATAGGTGATTATCTTTCAGCAGGCAACAAGTTCTTTAACCCCAACTGATGCAATGAGTAGCTTCTCACTTCTTAAACAATTATGTACATCCCGTGATCGTGGAAAAGATGTTAGTCTGTTTAAAAAGGGTCAAATCATTGTCACCAAGTAGAGAAAATGTCAAAGGAGATGCAGAAACTACTAAAACTGGGATAAGAACTGTCCAATGCATTATTAAAAACTGGAAGGATAGTGAGGAACCATTGTCATCCAGGAAGAAATGTGGTTGGAAAAACAGTAGAAACAACAGAAGAACTCAGGGTTGTGTTTAATAGTGGCAGTAAGAACATTTTCACATGAACGATGATGGCTGTGTAGCCACAAGAAAATCACTAATCTGTGAGGCCTACTGGAGGAAAAGGCTTCATTTTGCTAGGGAGCATAAAAATTGGACTCGGAGCAATGGAAGAAGGTCATGTGGTCTGATGAGTCCAGACTTACCCTGTTCCAGAGTGATGGGAGCATCATGGCAAGGAGAGGGGAGAATGAAGTGATGCAGCCATCATGGCTAATGCCTACTGTACAAGCCTGTGGGGGCAAACTATGATCTGAGGTTGCTGCAGTTGGTCAGGTCTAGGTTCAGCAACATTGTGTGTCCAAAGAATGAGGTCAGCCGGTACCTGAATATACTGAATGAGCAGGTTATTCCATCAATGGATTTTTTTCTTCCCTGATGGCACAGCCACATTCCAACATAACAATGCCAGAATTCATCTGGCTCAGAGTGGTTCAGGGAGCAAGAGACATCATTTTCACGCATGGACTGGCCACCACAGAGTCCAGACCTGAACCTCATTGAGAATCTTTTGGGATGTATGTTTTTTTTGTTATTTGTTTTTTTTGTTTTTTTTTTGTTTTTTTTGGCCAGGCAGTGTTTATATACCGTTATCAGAAGCATTACCACATCAACAGCCAGCTAAGCGAGTTGTATTAACTTTGACCTTATGACTCATGCACCTTATCAACAGGAACTTATCTTATTCCTTTTAAAATTCTGTATAACACATTTACTTTTTATATTTTACATTTTTTCTGTATTTTTAAATAATGTTTTTAATACATTTAATGAAGCTAGCTGCAACAACAAGCTAAATTCTCTCCAGAGATAAATAAAATCAGATATCTGTCTGTTGAGCATTTAAAATTTTTGCTCAAACAAACAAACTCTCGTTAAAATGGTTACAGTACACCTTTTTAATTTGTTCAGTTCTTGTGTTTATATTCCCTAGCTAATGAAACACATCCATAAACCTTTATATTAGAGCAATTTTCTCACACATTCTTCTGTTGCTTCTAAAGCTTCCCTCTGTTTCCCTGCAGCTCTTCTGTTTGCTCTTCTGCTTCACTAACAGATGAATGACTATGAAACCTCTGTGTGTGTGTGTGTGTGTGTGTGTGTGTGGGTGGGTGGTGTGTGTGGCCTGTCTGCAGGTACATCTGAGGATGATCAAAGACTACAGGTCTTAGCTTGGATGTTAAACTCATAATCCAAACACACAGAAAAACCAGGGTGGAGAGCTGTTATCATTGTCACAGCAGCAACTTCTTTATCTGTTGTCCTTTAGAAAAAGTCAGACATTTTTTCCAAGCAGCTTATGTGCAGAAAATCTCAGTCTGCATCAGGCATTTTAAATTATATACATATCTATATTCACTCTCCAAACTCAGTTGTTTGTTTTCCCCAAAGGATATAGATGCCTTTCATAGGTGAAAAGCAAACAGAACAGCGTCACACAAAGTGACCGTACAACCTCTGGGGAGTTTGCCTTCTCTTGCACCAAAACATATTCTGTTAAATCGGTTCAGATGGAGGCTTTATTATTAGCTCCAGGACAATTAGGAGGCCTGGACCTGTCTCTCTCTCTGTCATCTGGAGCTGTGGATGGGCGGCAACACTCCCTCAGCTGCTCCCTCAGCGCCATGTAGGAAGACAGGAGGCTAAAAATACTCAACAAAAACAAAAAAACCACAACAACCCCGACAACAAAGGAAACGAGGCAAGAGCAGATGTCAGGAAAAATGACTGGGTATGGCACAAAGTGACACAAGATACCTAGTGGTTCTTATTAAATAAAAATAACTACTAAATACCTGAAAACATAGATTTTCCTCAGATAGACCTGTGAACATGCAAATGAGGCGGGCCTCTTTCAAAAACTGCACACAAAAGTTGTTTTTGTTCATGTACCTGAACAGGAAAAAAAATAACATATGAGAGTACAGCCATATTATTTTGTGACACTATTATAAAAAAAAGTTTAAACAGGAAAAAAAATCAACATTTGGATGGTGATAGTGTAACAGTGGAGTACATTTTACACTTATTACTTCAATTTAAATAATTTTTTTTTCTCTCTCCCTACTTTACTTTTGTTTTGACTTGCTTTTAATCCCCTAAACCCCTGTCTTAACGATTCAAGGGTTTATCTACAAAATTTTCTAATGTGGTTTAGTAAGAAAAATCAATCTATATCCTTATTGTGTCACAAAAACATCTGCAACTTACTTCCATTTGACTGGCCACAAGATTTTTCGTCTCAGGACTTTTTCACATCTAATGAGACCGATAGAACAAGTTCTATCCTGTTGTGTTTGTCTGCAGCCTTGTTTTGAAGACTGTGGTTGGTTTACTCCAGTTAAAGGCCATGCTGTTGGCTGCTTATTTTTCTTCTGATACACACTCACAGGCAACTTTATCCACCTTGCTAGTACAAGCTAGTCACTTGCCTGTCCCACAACCCTTAAACCTATAGAAGGGCTTTACAACAAACACTTCTTTTCATCATTCCCATACTGTGACAAAGCACAAGTTCCTAATATTCCATAAAATTATTAACTTAAAAACAATCTGCTTAATATACAAGGTACTGCAGGGTCTATAATTCTGATTATATTTTATCTGTTGTATTTTTAAACCTTGATTTTAACTTCCTCCAGGGAAAATGGATGGAAATTAGCCTTGGCTCAAATTCAGGGTGTTTACATAACATGTTTTCATGTAATGTTCATTAACATCCACTGTCCTTTTCAAATAAACTAATCTTAAAAAAACAAAACACATTGCTGTTGGAGACTAAATCCATAATTTATTCTGTCACTGAAATTTTGGCTAGCGGCTATATTCCATGTAGGATTTTCAGAACATAATGCAGAAACAAAGAATGGTTTAAAAAAGTTGGAGAGTGGATGTGAATGAGGAATAAAGAAGAAATGGAGGGCCAGCAGATTTAAAGCTGCTGAAGCCTCCTGGTTAACACGACAGGAAGTCAGCCACTGGATACGTCCATCAGAGAGAGAAAGAGGGCATTAGAAAGCTCATATGACTGGATGGATGAAAGAGATGAGCCTGTTGCAGCAAGATAATTAGTCCACATGGCAATCAGCCCCTAATCTGACTCACAGAAGAAGAAATACAGAGGAAAGAAACTGAGCCAAAGAGACACAGAGGATGTGGAGGAGGAAGAGGAGGAGGAGGTGCTGCTCTGGTGTCACACATTAACAGCCTTTCTGACCCACTAACAGGGGGCCGGTTTGGACTGGCTGGTGCTCAGAGATCACAACAGGACTCACATCAGCAAAATCAGCAACAGAACACGTATGATTGGTCACACAGGAACATTGTGTCCATGAGTCAGGCGAGCAGTTTCAGCCTGGATTGTGCCCATTTTTCACATGACAAACACATTATATTTATAAGAACATACGAAGCAAAGTAGTTAAAATTATGGAAAAATCATCACACAACAATGGATTATTTTACTCATGCTCGCAGCTGGTTTTCATGCAAACATTACACTTAAATAAATTCAAAACCACAAAAAATCTTTTTTTTCTGAATGATAAATCAGCACAAGAACCAAAGGCAACAATGGCCCAAGGTACTTTCCACTTCAGGAACTTCCCCTGTGATGGTGTAGCTTTTTAAGGCTTTTAGTACTGCAAAGACAGGATCAGGGTCACATTTTCCAGCCAAAAAATCTCCCTGGTCTGGGATGAATCAGGTGCTTTTAGGCAGTCAACACTAAATATTGCTCATTCTGCATTTCTCAAGATGACAAAATAAACTTGTTGCTCTGCATTGAGCCATGTGGTCAACAATAATCTGCACAGGTTAACAATGATGTTTGCATCAGTGATTTTACACCACTAATCATTGAGATGTCTCTAAAATGTTTTACAGGGATTGTATATACTTACTAACTGCATATATAATTATGAAAAATCACATTTTATGCTTGGAGTTTAAAGCTACACCGCAGAAATTTGGAAGATTTTCTTAGAGAGGTGCCCCTTAAAGACAGCTAATGCGGCATCAATCTTACATCCTGTCTCTTTTCTGAGCCCTCACAGCCAATAATCTTCATGTCAATGTTGACTCTTGTCTTATTTCTTACTCTGTTCCTTTCGCTCTTCTTTTTCCTTACTTCCTCCAATAATGTTATCTTGCATTTCTTTGACGGATCAGCCAACAGTTTCTTTGATTTCTTCAATGGATGTGTTCAAAAAGGCCAGGTGTGCTGATATCTAGTTACCAGTGTGACATGGTGTCGTAAAGCGAAATGCTGCTGTAAAGTGTCCAGAAAAGTTGTGATTATATTTTAACAATATTTTAAATATTTTTTTATATAAGAACACCCACTAAAACAATTCAATATGCTTTTCAGTTGGCTGTTAGAGCTTTTCCTTAGTACCTTAAGTCCTTTAATATGTTCAGAACCATGTCAGTATCATTGCTACCAGTTCCTCCCAGGGTTCAAGTGAGCAAGCATAACATTAAGGATTGACATTATAGTCTATCTTGGATTTCTTAGCACCAGAACCTTCCAAGATAATTAGGCCACATTAATTAGATGATATTTTAAAATGGAGAAAAAAACAGAGAGCTGTGCCCACTCTTGTAGCCCTGCGTGCAGTCCCTCTCTGAAAATAAATGTTTGCACTCCGGGGGTGTGTTCCAATCAATGCTCTTATGATCTTACTGGATAAATACTCATGACTAATGCTGTTATTTTCAGAGAGGATTAAATTTAATTTCCATACTTTCATTTTTGCACTGAAAACACAGATGTTAATGGATGTTTGTGTTATTTACTAATCTTTTTAAAGCAGTGTAGAAAAGGTGTGTAAATACTTCTGCATATCTGAACTGAAAAGTACTTCTTTATGCATTCTGTAAATAATAAATTGACTATATTTTTCTTGCATGTCTCTAGTCTTATGTGACCTCTCAAACACAATACATGTTACACTAATCTAATCACACTCACATTCATACAGCACTTCTATGGTTTTCATGCTGAAAGCTTTTCTAAAGAACAACATTAATTCCCCATAGGCACGTAAGCAATGTGGGTTCATTGTGTAACCCAAGGACACTTCAACATATAGTCAAGAGAAACTAGGAATCAGTCTACCAACCTCCCCATTGGCAGGTAACTGATCTGCCGCCCCAAGAATTTAAAAATTCTTTTAACAACAAATCTGTATGCAAGCAAACCAATAAGTACTTCCATCTATGACCTGTGCACCACATCAGTTAAATGAATGTAGCCTAAAAGACTGGACTTGAATGCCATTTGTGTTTGGATCACCCAAGGAGCATGCTGATACCAAATGTGATGGTTTTATGTACATTCAGGTTTAGTTAGGAATATCAGCACCATCGCTCAGCTAAAGCCTGACCTTACATCTGATGCTAGTTGGGACGAGCAAACTTTTAGCACATAAAAAGGCTTTTGGCTGACTTTCTTAACCTGTCTGTAGTAAAAGACTTCACCAAGTAAAGTGACATGACAGACACAGCTGAGTCAAACTGGTTTCTCTATCTATCTGTAATCAAATGTGCTTAGAACTATAAAGCAATGGGAAAAGCAGATAGAGCTGTAAATGGTTAATGCTAAATGGTGGTGGCGTGGCTCAGTGGCTAGAGTGGTCATCTTGTAGCCTGAGGGATGCTGGTTCATTTCTTGGTCTGTTGAGCTCATGTCGAGGTGTCCCTGAGCAAGACACCGAACCCCAAATTGCTCCTGATGGGTCGTGGTTAGGTTATATCATCATGACTGAGTATAATTTATATTTAATGGGATCACTACATACAAATGTTCTTCATATATGACAAATCTGATAAAAACAACAACCCCCCGAAATATTAAGATCATAAATATATAAATAACTTCATCAGCTTGCTAGAGGTAGTGGATGTTAAATAATTGTAATATATCCAACCCACTTTATTTTAGGGAAAAAAATAATAGCACCGGTGGTTTAATAACTCTGCAAATCTTGCAAAACAACCCTGGGAGCATTCTTCAGCTGCTACATTATCTGTGACTCATTTTGAAATCAGGAACAAAGCATGTTCAGTATTATATTGTCTAAAACCTCTCTGCACATTATAAAACATATCACCCCTCAGATCTGCCAATTCCACCTCAGCTGCCTCAACAAGCAAAAACATTTATTGTCAAATTAAGTGGAACAGCGGGATGCAAAGCATATAATAAATAAAGTCATTATGAGACATCACTGGCTGCCGTTTTCATTAGATTTTATGACATTAAAGCCAAACAGAGGCCATATGATTGATGCCAGTTTATATGGTGTCTGTCTGTTAACAAGCCATCAGTGGAAAGAAGTGAGAAATATGTTGAAAGCCTGAGATGTGTCATGAGGGAAGATATATGCTGTGCATGCTTGTGTGGAAAGACTCTTCACGGCTTGGAGAAAGTCATCAATATGACAGATTCAGAGTCTGACACTGACTCAGACATCAAAGTAAAGTGTTGATCATGCAAAACAATTACTAAAAATCTAATGCTAATCTGATTTATTTCCCTGTTTTTATTGGTCAGTGGATGGCAGGGTAGGAGATGACTCACTTATGTCCACTAAAGAGGCTGAAATGCAAGTATCCCCTCCTGACCCATGCATATCTCACTAGCCACTTTGTAAGGTCCACCTTGCTAGTACTGGGTCGGACCTCAGACATTTTGCTTCACATTGACATGACAGCATCACACAGTTGCTGCAGATTTGTCAGCTGCACATCCATGATGAGAATCTCCCGTTCCACCACATCCCAAAGCTGCAGATTGAGATCTGGTGACTGTGGAGGCCATTGGAGTCCAGTGAACTCATCGTCATGTTCAAGAAAGCAGTCAGAGATGATTTAAACTTTGTGACATGGTGCATTATCCTGCGGGAAGTAGCCATCAGAAGATGCTACACTGTGGTCATAAAAAGATGGACATGGTCAGCTGCTCAGTTATAAAGCAGGATGGAGCCATGCTTTCAAGTTGTTTCCACCTAATTCTGATTCTACCACCTGAATGTTGCAGCTTAAATGGAGACTCCTCAAACCTGACAGGTTTACATCTTCTATTATCTAGTTTTGGTGAGTCTGTGTTAGTTGTGGTCTGTTTTCTGTTCTAAGCTGACAGGAGTGACACCTGGTGTGGTCTTCTGCTGCTGTAACCCATCTGCTTTAAGGTTAGACTTGCTACTTGATAGCGACTAAATAGTCTGCATAGTTTGGATAGTAGCCAGTGGTTATTCGAGTTATTGTTGCCTTTCTATCATCTCCAACCAGTCTGCCCACTGGTCTATGACATCAACAAGACATGTTGATCCAGACAACTGCTGCTCACTGGATATTTTCTCTTCTTCAAACCATTCTCTGTGAACCCTAGAGATGGTTCAGTGTAAAAATCCCAGTAGATCAGCAGTTTCCGAGCAGCCCTTTCTTTCTCATTGTGATGCTCAGCTTGGACTTAAGCAAATTGTTGTGACCATGTCAACATGCTTCCTCTGTAATGAGAGCCATGCAAAAAAAAAAAAAAAAAAAAAAAAAAAAAAGATATTTAACATTTGAGCATGAAAACTTGTTCTAATTGACTCATTAATTATAATGATGAGCCTCTAAATGCACTCTTTAATAAATTTGTTTCTAAATGAGATATTGAGGGGTGGGTGTGAGAAAAGAAGGATAATTGAAGGGATACAAGCAGAGGAGAAAAATAGGAAGAAAACAAATAGAAACATTGGTTGTGGGTGCACAACAGAGGTAACAAGGAAAATTAGAACCAAAAAGGGTAGAAAAATAAAAGGATTAGAGGACAAGAGAGTTTAGAAAAGGACTAGAACAGAAAAGCAAAAAGAAAAAACAAATAGAAGAAAATAATAATAATAAATGTAGTACTTGATGAATGCATTTAATAAATTAATCAAATCTGGGATTTTAAATATATGTTTTAAAGGAAAAATGGATTCTGCATGTGTCTGCACTGTCCTGAAATTCCTTTTCTACCTGCAAAGATCTGAAAATACACACTCAATCACACATACACACAATCTGATCACATAGACAAGGAAAATAATACAAGAGATTCAATTAGTTGTCAACAGTAGGTTTTAAAAAAGCTGTGATAAGCCAACAAAAGGCTGGAAAATCGTGGCACAAGGAAAGAAACATCCGGAAACACACTTGGCAAATCACATAATTAGACATAAAAAAGATCACCTTAGAGAGGCAGTGTCTCAGAAGGTAAGATGGGAAGAAGTTCATCAACCTGCAAAAAGCTGAATTTATATAACTCCAAATCTTCATTCATCTACAGCAGGGGAGTCCGGTTCCGGTCTTCAAGGGCTGCATTCCTACAGGCTTTAGATTCCTCTCCAATTCAATACACCTGATTCAATTTAAACGGCTCTCCTCAGCAGCTAGTTGTCAAGTTCTGCCCAAGCATGTTGACCCATTCATCAGCTTCAGGTGTGCTGCAGTAGGAAACATCAAAGACTCGCAGGACAGCGGCCCTCGAGGACTGTTTTAAAGACTTTTGATCTACATTATCATCAGCATCTTTGAACTCCATCACATCTAAATACAAGAATAACATTTTCTCTGGCGAAATATTTAGTTTGATCCTAGTTATGTTCACAAAACAGATAAAGCTTGCTGAAAAGTATATAAAAATATGTTGTTTAATATTGTTATTATTATCGATCATTACCGTTATTGCTGAAGCATATTTTTAAGGCCTATTTATTAACCCCAGAAAGAGTGGAAAAATAAAAATCTACCAAAATTTTAAAATAAATTTGTGGGAAATGTTTAAATCTAAAAATAGGAGAGGAGGCCACATCAGCACCTGCTCAGCTACAGTTGTAGCTCAGACAGGGTGCCGGGCTGAACTCTGTGACATGGGTGAGGATTTTTAGCTCAAGGTGTTGCTGTTTTGAAGCATAACAGAGAAACTCAGCAGGCTGACTGATGCATGTCTGTGAATACAACCTTCTACTAAGGAAGCCAGTTTTTTAGTGATTTATTTGAGGTGAATAAATGTTTTGACTGATACTTCAGCAATCTGTGGGGGGCTGGGCTGAGCTTTGCATCCCTGAATTGATGTGTTGTGGTAAACAAAAATGCCATTACAAGATAATAATGAATCAAGCAGCGTAAAGCCATAGACAATTAGACATGGCCAAGCATGAGATGACATTATTACAGCCATGTTAAGGTTATGCAGCCTCATCTCTTGGGCTCTGGCACTTTTTATTTATTTAGTTTTCCAGGATGTGAAATCATCTTTATCTTCATTCAAATTCTAGTCAAGAATAGTCTAACAGCAAAACTAATTATTGCTGCACGTATGTTAATCAGACCATCAAATAATGACCCTGAATATGTAAAAAAAATAAATAAATAAATAAAAGGGGGAGAAAAGCAGGGTTGATATTTTCTCTTCCATTATGTCTGCATAAGCTGTGTCTTAATAAAGGTAAAAGCCAGACAATCAAAGCTGCTTACACGAGTTCCTTCACAGATACAACACTGCCAGGTTTTGCTGTCAACAGCCACTTTTGTTAAAGTGCACAAAACTGTTATCCTGCAAAGAATTCACACACCTTGCTCCATTAACAATTCTCACAAAGAATACTTCGTTCTGAGAGACAAGTGAGCTCCCACAACATAAAGCACCTTAAATGACAACAGCAACAACAACAGCACTTAAATGGCCGTTTTCCCCTGACAGAACACAATGCTAACACACCACATTCTGCAAATCTGAAGCAACTGCAGGCTTGTCATTGCATTTGGAAAGAGGTGTTAGCTGCAAGATGACAAAAGAGTGTGAACAACATGTTCTTGATACAAGACATTTGAGAACAACAGGAAGATGAATGGAGATGATCTTTATAAGGCTGGATTTCACCCCAAAACCCTTCAGTTGTGACATTATAGTTCAACAAATGTCACTGCTAGCCAGTAAAGCAGGGGTGCCCAAAGTCGGTCTTCGAGGACCGCTGTCCTGCAGATTTTCCAATGTTTCCTGCTTCAACACACCCAACTCAAATGAAATAGACAGCCTATTAAGTTTTGCACAACGACTCGTCAATTTGAATTAGGTGGTTTTGGAGCAGAGACACATTAAAAACCTACAGGATTGTGGCCCTTGAGGAGCACCCCTGCAGTAAAGCAATTATTCAGCCAGCCGGTCCAGTGGTGGGGCTTCAAAGAAGTTTGGTAATCTGATGAGGAAAGGTGCCCATTTAATTCTGACCATTCTGACCTTAAAACTCAGTGTTCTTGACTTGTTTGATGGCATCAGTGACATCTACTATGTGCATTTTTGGAGCTGCTGTTGCCCAGCAGGGTCCCAAGGCTAAGAAACCTAATCACAACTTTTTTTTCTGGGACACCGTTTAACACTGCAGCTGAGTTTCACTTTACGTACTGCATCACACGTTAACAAGCAGATATCAATGCACCGGCAGGTGACTAGGAATGACTTTTACTACTTGGAGAGACCTCACAATAAAGGTACTATTGCCACATTAGTCATCAATAGGCAGTGCATCACTGAGAAAATCTGCAGAAGTTCTGTTGTGCTTCTTTACAACACAAATTTAACATTCACAGAAAAGGTCCTCCAGCTCTAGAACTCAAAAATTTGAAGTGACCACATCCTCCTCCACCCCTCCAACCTCCAGATATGGTCTTTGTCTTTTGGTGCTGTAGAGTTAAAGCTTGCTGTGCCCAAATATGAAAGTGAGAATGTGCAAGAATGGTAAAGCTGTGAGTTATAAAATAGAAAATAATCAGTAGGAGTAATGGGATCCTGCCTCTCCACTATTTTTGGCTATGCATTCTCAGACCTTCAAAGCTAAATAAACAGACAGAGATTATTAAATATCAGACTCTTGAGGTGACTTGTGAAGAGATTATTTTATCTTTCAGTTAAAATATCTGATAATTGAGTAAAGTTCTAACAATTCATTTACTTAAATTAGTCTAAACTATAAAAAAGCAAACTTGTGTCTCATCTCTATGATTTCAGCATCGGGCTTAAAGTTAGGGACTTGTTTCTGTTCTATAATATCTTGCCATTCAATATATAATGTTTAAGAAGTTCCCCAAATGACAACATACCTTCAGAGGCTTTTTCTCTGGTTGGATTTGCATATAGGAATGTTGGAGTTAGATAACAGGAATTAGCTGATGTCTGGAGGTCTAGTGTTGCTCTTGTATGCTCAGTCAGTCACCATATACTTTTATTGTCTGGATCCCCTTACTAGTGGTCTTCAACCAAAGACAGTGTAGCTCCTACTAAGTCTGAAGTAGGAGGAAAAAAAGACACCCACTGAAAATAGTTTTATGCATAACAATCAGTTGCAGCTCCTGTAGGGCAGACACAAAGATCTGCTCAGTGTTATATTCTTGTCTTTGACAATTTGCATTTCATAACTCTTTTAGTGTCTTTACATAATACAATTTGGCATAAGATTTTCAGTTTGTTGTCGTTAAAAGCCACTGGAGTTACATTTGAATCTGATTAAGACACAAGGGAAGCCTCATGTTATTTGGTCCTTTTCAGTTTGAACCTCCTGACCGGAGTTTGTGATTGTTATCTGATGATACGTGTGAAGAAACATCTTTTTTTTTTTTTTTATCACCCTGGGTATTTCAGTGTTCAGAAAATAAAATAAGAAAAGAAGCTTTATTTTACAAATGCAATGAACCTGCTGGTGCTGTGTAATTTTCTTTTCAAAGACAGTCTGTACAAAGACTGCAGTGGTGGAACAGCAATGAGATTACAGAGAAACAGGCATCTTAAATGCACATTTCTTTTAATATGAGCAAGAGAGAACAGCTAGTTGCTGCAACATGCTTTTAAAAATGGAGAAAATCCAACATGAATCAAGCTCAGCACACTAGCACTGAATATACCATAAAATATGAACCAACATCTTACTTCAATAGTGGCAGGCTTTTGTATGAAGTGAGTGATGTACAACCATTGAAAGACTCCAATAGAAGTGTGTCCATGCTTGTGTAGCTAATTAAAGCCATTTGCAGAAATCTTTTAATGCCCATTTTAACAAGTTTTCATTTCAAAACAATATGTGGGTTGTTTGTGCATTTTCTTAATTACGATTCATAAGTACCGCCCCTACAAAATGCAGGAGGAAAACATGACTGTGCATTTCCATATTAGAACAAAAGTTATTTTCAAGTATTTCCTTAAACATGTTGCAAACTCCTCATAAATAGGCAGGACTGTTGGGTTTGGAAGGAGCTTTTACATGCAGCACCTTCATATTATTCAGTTAGCTCATGAAAAAAAATTTCCCCCTAAGGTTATTGGTTGGGTTTAGACAATAACATCAAAAACTCTCGTCTGCTGACCGTAATCACTTTTTAGTATTTAGTAGCTGAACAAAATATAAAACAAATGTCCACAGAAAATGAAAATGTGCGTTAGCAGTAATGCAAAGACACAAAAGTAGGACTAGTGAATTACTAGTTCATCATTGTATATATTAATTAGCAATTTACTAATCTATCTTGACATCCTGACAGAATTCTAGCTGCACGAAGACAAATCTTATTTCAGTTGTCAAACCCTCACACATCAGCAGCTGCATTATTTAGTCAAATCTTGTGAGGAGAAAGGAGGCTTATTTTAGACAGCACTTATGCTTTACACCAAATTACAATGCACACACCTAAATTCAATATAAAGCAGCAGCAGTGAAGACTCAGCTGAATAGAAATCTAATCTGATGCTTCTCAGCTCTGGTCCAGCTGACACTGCAACTTTACACAAGTGAGATTTGACTTGTGACTTGTGTAGTTAACCTCAAACGCCATGCAGACGTATAATAAGAATTTAGTGGATATCTGTTTGGTAAAACTTTAACACACACTTGTTTTGATAAAACATTTATTTAATCAAATCTGAAAAAAAGGCAGAAATGTGCTTTAATAAATTGATTACTTGGCTACTCAATGATGACGATGATGATGTGAATCATCCGTTTTCACAAGACTCATGCTGACGTGTTATTTCCTACAGTGAGCTACACACTGCATCTTGCTTTCCTACATCATGGTATCACAAGCAGTCAAACTGCTGTTCAACTTGTCACATACTGACACCTGGTTGAGAGCTCCCCAGGGTTGTGTATTGAGGAGCTACTTAAATGCATCCTGCTGGATAAAGACATTTTAGAACCATATCTGAAGGTCGGAGGGACTCAAGAGCCGATATAGAACAGACCGAGTTGTTAATGTACTAATGGGCCCCCAAGTTGGATAATACTATGTTAAATTATTACATTTTTACATCTCATTAACCAAGTTATGAACATCTTGGAGAAACATTTATGACACAGGTCAAAATGATTTGATTCTGTAGCAAAATTCAGGAGGAAATGTTTAGAATTTGCATCAAATTGTCTGACTTTTCCTTTTATGCCAATAAACATATTTTTTCATCATCCCATGTATTCATTTAATTATCAAAATGGTTGAAAGAAAATATCTTTAACAGCCTTCATCATTTCCAGTTACACTGATCCCAGCATTTTGGGTTTACTGTAAAGTTTTCACCTTATCTCCTCCACTTGACTGCCACTGTGGAAACCTAAAGACTAAAGAAAATCTAAAATATATTTGTTTCTCTTTACAGCAACCACACTGCATCGTCCAGCGGCGTCTGCTGGAGGGAAACATCACACGACTGCGCGGGGAGGCCCGGGACCCCAACGCAAGGGTTCGTTCTCCACTTGCCGACACCAAGGATGGACCAATCGATGCTGAGGAGAGGAGCGAGAGCACAGCCGATGACTCAACAGAGGAGAGGGAGTCTCTGGAGGAAAGCGAGCGGAGCCTGCGATCAGATGAAGATGATGATAATAGCGAGGCCAGAGCCAGACAGACAGCCGAGAAGCCCGACAGTACAGACAGCTCACCCCTCCTCACAGCTTTAATAATTCAATGCAAGGTAATTCTAGACACAAAACATGCCCAGCCAGCCCACATTCAACTTCATGCAAACACAAGAGATACAAAACCAGAACCGTTCTGCTACCATGACTCATCACTTAAAGCCTGCTCTGCTTTAACTTTCCCTTTAGAGATGTGAAAATCCTGGCAGCTGTCTGACTAAATCTGAGTAACAGATAAACGAGGCACAGTGATTATAGGACCAACCTGGCTGACACATCCACACAGGCACTAAACTGATTCATTAAAGAAAACACATATGTAAGGGTGTGAAATTAATGAACTGTGTGGGTTACAGGACAAAAATGGAAAAGAAACATGAAGAGGCTAGCCAAAGCAGCCAACAGTAAGCAACAGATAATCCTCTATATATGCTCCAGTTTTGCCTTCCTATTATAGATATTAATATATAATAATATTTAGTACCTAATTAGATATTTATTTGACTATATTGTCATCTCTGCAAAGCTTCTGTACTTGACACTTGACAGGTAGACACATTGCTTCTCCTCGCAGCTAAACACAACACAAAGAGTTGCTGCTACTGCAGCATGAAACTGATTTAACATTGTTCTTAATTGTTCCCAGACTTCCGACCGTGACAACATTTAGACATTTAGCATTGATTTTTGGAGACATTGCAAAGCAGAAAAATTTAAACTTTCTGCACTGCTGCAACTACAAAATATCCTCAAGAGTTCTGTAGAAAACCTCTTTCAGAAGCAACTCTTGAGTCCTGATGTTAATCTCATATACAGTAGGTGTTCTTTTGATACTTCAGATGCGCTGACTTCTTTTTAACTTAATGCAGGGCTTCTTGTTTTAATTAAAAAGCTAATTCTACTTCTTTAAAAAAAAAGCAAGTGGCCTATAGAGATAGCCACAAGCAAATTATAGAGTTTGTGCAAAAATAAACTCAATTCCAAACTTCAAACATGCAACAGGCTTGAAAATAAGGCAGAAAAAGATAGTAAGAATTGTTTTAAATGCAACAGTGAGGAATGCAAAAGAATCCGCAGCATCTTTTGACCTATTCATCGACTCAGCAGTGTAAATATGTGAAGGGAAACTAACCCTGCAATGGAGATGGCATGTAAAAGAGCACACACCACATACAGTACACCATTATCTCTTTATCCCTTACTTGCTGTCAGCTCTGTTCTAAATAAAAGATGCTATCAAATATTTATTTAGATGAAAAGGTTTAATAAACTATAAACTCAACCTGAGTTGACAATAGTCCTGAGTTTGGCATTTATAACTGGGTAAGACCATTCTGAATTCTAAAGGATTCATATATGTGACAACAACATTTGTAATGCACTGGAAATGTATTCATGCTTTTATTTAAAGTATTCGGAAGCACAGAGAAGCATTGATGATAGTTTGGGTTCACATGAAGATGCTTCCTGTGGTTTTCCATCAATACCCCAATGACTAATGAATGCAGGAAGGTCACATGAATTACTACTGATTTATAATGAATAGCTACCAAACAGGAGTCAATAAAGTATCTGGAGTGACACCAAAAAACAAAAAAAAAAAAAAACAGGAATGTCTACATGAATGATTGATTTTACAGGAAAAGAAGGCTCTTTGAAAATTTTTAACAACAATTAAAACGTTTCACTGAAGTAGCTGAAAGATTGACTTTAAGGACAAAACTGACTGTTTTCACAACAAATTAGTCACACACTTGATTAGCCAAAAACGAGCATTTAGGGGATTTAATGAGATAATTTTTTCTGACTGTGGTAAAGTCTAAGTGACTCATTAACTGATCAGAATAAGTGAATAAGAATCTAATTATTTTTGGTAAAACACAGCTATCTGGACATCTTCCAGGTGGCAGGTGTTGTAAAACAACACCTGCTCAAGGAAAAGCTAAGTGGTGACAGCAACTTTATAAACAAATTTGGCTCTTTTCAGTATAGGTTCTGCATTCAAATAGTTTGACACAGTGCTGACAGAACATAATATAGCCCAGGTTAGATCCAGTCAGAAAGACAGATGATATCTAGGCCAAAAACTACATTTTATTTAATATATTACCAGGGGCTAAAGAGGTAATATTTTGTAGCCATAAAGAACTCTAAGAAAGGTAACATTTTTATTTTTGTATGTGAGAGAAATCCGCATTTGGATGCAACATCTTCTGTTCCCTGTGGTGTTCAAATGATGTAGCACAGCTTTGAATTCTACAAATATGTAAATATTTTCCAGCGCATTCAGCATTTTTCTTTATAATTCTGTGCTTTGCTGGGTTTTATCATCAACTTATGAAAAGCATAGTGTTCATTGATTACTCATTCAGCTGCTATTTTTAAACTTCAGAGATAGAGAGGGATTTTTGTGCCACCAGGACTGAGACAAAAGAGCAGGATTATGGGTCTACTGATAAGCCTGTGAGGACAAAAGAGGCTTGTTCAGCCAGCTCAGAGTGAGAATGATCAAAACATGGTGCATGGAAACTGAATGTGTTCAATTCCAAGGTAGCTGATACCCTTGTGATAAGTGGATAAGGTACTGATTGTTGAAGGGCAGAAAAGGATAAAAAGATCAAATCTGAAGAACCAGAACCAGGAGCAGAAAAACACAGACCCTTAATGGACTAAGTGGTTCAGAAATGAAGAAATGAATGAATCTTCTATTAATAGTAAAAATAAAAAAAAATCTAAAACATTTTGAGGGCAAGCTTTTTTTTTTCTCAATCAAATGTCCACTGAATCAATTAAAGCTACTTAAACTTGTAGATTATAATTAGTTATTTAATTGCCTTTCTCTAACATTAAAGTCTATTAGGAATTTGGGTAATACTTATTAATCATGCATTCTTACATTACATTGAGCCACATTCATATATATATATATATTTGTATTTCATCCTAGAAAGATTTCATGATTTATGCACAGTGTGGGGGTGGTACCGCCATATTGCTTATCTCACATGCAGAGCTGCCATATGTTCTGTATACATTCTACCTTCTTGATTTCCCAACAGGCAGAGACTTAGGGGACGCTGCACAGGGAAGGACCCTCAGAAACAACCTTTTCCACAGACCATTGCAGTCTGCTGAGCCATAAAAGAAACACGTCTTTGTGGCATGACGTGCACCGCAGGCAGCAGAGTAACTATGAGATAAAGAAGAGAACAAAAGTCAGCGGAAATGAGGTCAAGCTGCCTGGTGGCATCGCTAGAGTAAATCCACAGCTTGAAAAATTAGATGAAAGTGAAAGAAAATACAAGCGTGAAAGGTTTTTACAAATGGACTGAAGCATTTTTAAATCTGAGAACCAAAGGAAAACATTTTCTTTAATAGGCTATTGTTCTCATATCTGTTCATTAAATACAAAGCTAATATGAGACACTCAGATTAGCACGAAGATCAAAAGAAAGCAGAGAGCATCCAGATTTTTAAAGTATGGACAAAACTAAATATAAAATATTAATGAGCTTTAAATGACTGGATGGTGTTGGAGGGGTTTTGTATTTTGTACATGGTCAGGGTATCGGTTTACCTGTCTCTACACTTTTCACTAAACTAGGCTAAGCTAAGCTAAACTGAACTTAGCTAAGCTAAGCAAAATGTCTAGAGGCTGTTGCTGTTGGACTGTTGCTTCAAACCTCATTGTTTTGGCCATTTACAATCAAGAATTAGACATGTTTTTAATAGTTTCAGCTCAGAAATATATTTGCTTTTAATTACACATACATATACTTATGGCTGCCTTGCTTGGACTGCTGTTTTCACTACTATGCTAATTTTGCTAGTCTGCTGCTTGGTCAGAAAAAGAAAGTTACATTCTGATGAAAGCAAATAAATGAACAGTTTTGCCTTACATCAAATTGTTAGCAAAAAAAGTGGTTTTATAATAAAGTGACAGTTTTCATGTCTTGAAATAAGTGCGTCCGATACGGATGGAATCTACAGTAGCAGTAACTAGACCTTTAATAAAGGTTTTTTTTTACAAATAAATGTTTGGTTTTGTTTTTTCTTTTTTCTTTTTCTTTTTTAATGCCACTTTGAGTGAGTTCATTCAGCTACAATAAAAGGAGGTAAAATTATGAGATTGGGAATGTTCTTTAGGTCAGGTACTACAACGTAGAAGAAAGGGAGCTTTGTGATGTAACATAGCCAATTTAAAATAAACCTGTTTTTTTGTCTTAATCTTATCAAGTACGTTTGGATCCTGAACCAAACAAGCAGTGGTTTAAACACACTGGATATGAAAGGCCTCAATTGTATGAAAATGATAAATATAATTGCAACAGTGGCATGTCACAATTTCAACTTAATTTCAATAAAATCTCATGCATTTTCTACTTTTGACCAATCAATACATATTTCTTTTATAGAAGTGGGTTGCAATGGAAGAAATAAGACTGAACTGAAGATAAAACTCATTAAAAAGCTCTCGAGGCAATGGGAAATGTAGTGCAGGCTTCTAATTATTTCCCATAACACATTACAAAGTCATGTGATCCACTGATATGATAGAAATAATTATAACAGGAACATAAGTAACAAGGACTTCATATGAGTCACGTTTAAATATGTTAAAAATAATAATAATTAAAAAAAGATTATTGCATACATAAAAAGAATGAGTCTTTACTGCCATAAATCTCATCATGCATGTTGGTATCTCCACTGTGCAGCTGTAACGATGTGTTAATGTGCACATATGACTCACTTGCATAATATTTCATGCTCCATTGAAGCATCAGTTTTAAAAGGTACACTCGACAAACTGAGGAATCATTAGTCATCAACTTGAGTCTTAAAATATTAGCTTAATGTCCAAAAACAACCTGTGGTTTTTAATCATACACAGAATGCTTTAGGTTGATTATTTACTAACCAATCACTTAATGTTCAGCTGCTCAACCAAATGCTTGAAGCAATATTGAATCAATAGAGATTAAAGCAGAGCAGCATACAACTCTGGGTTGGAAGGACTCCACTAATGGTAAGGGGGTTGTTTTATTTATGTAGAGTTGAATAAAAATTGACATGGGCCTTATTTTTTCAGTTTGGCAGTTTCATAAGCACAGGGTAGCCAAATGGATTTTTTTTAAGAAGAAAGCTCTGTGGTTTTTAAAGACTCCCTAGAGCTGTGTTCACCCAATTTGATTGAAGTTGATGACTAATTGTTTCCTTGCATGCTGTAGAGCCAGAGTGAAGTGGAAAATCACACTATGACACCAAATCCCCCTCTGTTTTCCCCACAGTGCTGCGAGGCTGAAGTCAAAGCATCCATCAACACTGGCAGCCTACATAACCACATCTCCACCTCCTGCTGCCAGAGACTGGGGTAAGTCACCCAGCAGTATAACCTGCACACATCACCACATTCACTATATATTACCTGCCGGCTTCTTAAACTTTATAGGCAGTTTACAAAGCTTACACAGACTAATCAGCTGATGAGTGGATGTACATTGCATTAAAAATGTAAAAAAAATGTGAGATTTTGGTTTTATTTTAAATTCATAGCAGCTCTATGGGTAACTGATGATCTGCAAAATTTGATGTACTGTGTCTCTTAATCCTGCATAATGAAATCCTAGCTGCTTTAACTTTTGATTGACATTTCATAAAAAGCTGTTTGTCAAAAGTGAAAACTACTTTTGGAAGGAAGTTACAGCAGCTGCTTAAAATGAAGATCTGAAAACTGAAGATAAAGTTTGTGTGACTGTGTCTCTGTGTGTTGTCAGACTGGTACCCAGTCAGGACGGTTCATCATGTGGCATGAGCAGCTCAGTGACAGATCTGCAGCTGCAGTTGGGCAAACAGATGGTCCAGTGTTCAGCCTATGTTAAAGGTGAGAACTCATTCTGTTCGTGCTGGATTACCACCCGTTCTCATGATGCAGCTCCAACAGACCAATCCTAGTCCAATGCAGCCCTCTTTTTATGTATGAGTTAACAAATGCACTACTATTTATAGCACCAAAATGCAGCATCTAAAAAGGAAAAGCACAAAACTTCCAATATTTTCAATAGTTAAGTGTAAAGAAACCCTAAAGTACTATTATAAAGCCACAATGTGAAAGCAATATGAATTTGTTAGGTCTCTAAATCACAAGAAAGTTACAGCAATTAAAAGACAAACAAACAAAAAACAACCAAAACAGGTAAATCAAACTGGAAGTGAAGCAGCATCCAACATAAAAGTTACTTTTACATGTAGCCCTTAAGTTAATGAGTTGTGTGGCTAAAGCTAGCTAAATACCGAGCAGTTTAACTACGAGACAGCTTATTTTCTGTCCAACTATTCCTGCCTGCAAATACATTAAAACTACCTGCTCCATGTGTCTACCTGATGCAACCCTCTGATACAACTTAAAAATATTAAGATTTGAATTTCTTGTGTGGCAAGTTTGCAGCTATGCTAGCTGCTGTGGGAGGCTGTTATTTGGCATGCTAACAGCAGCTAAGAAACGACAATCGATCTTATGCAAATGCAATATTTAATTTAATATGCAAACAAACTAACATCATTATAAAACATCACTATGGAACTCTAACTGAGATTTTTGTAAAGGCAACTACTTATGCCAGCAGTTTACCTTATAAACCAAAATAATGTAAATATGATCATTTTGATTCCATTTCAGGGTCTTAGGAGGCAGAGCTTGTTTTAGATAGAAGATTGAGTTATTGGCTTCAAAAAAAGGACAAAAATCATGTCAACTACTCTAATGGAGTCCCAGAATAATAATGATGATGGGGGGGGGGGGGGATGATTAGCATAATAGGTTTTTTAAAGGGTTAGATTAATTAATCTTAAGTTTGAAAGACATTTATTATTCATAACTTACTGAAGCTAAAATGACTTATTTAAGATAAATTTGCTTGAAATCATCTTTATAATTTTTTCTTTGCCAGCCTTCCAAGCAAATGTTTGGATATTTTGCTTTGCTGAATAACCAAAGTAAAATGTGAGATTAGTATTAAAGTGATTTTTTTTAATTATTTCACTAAAAATAATGTATAATAAGACATCAAATTATTTTTGTAGCAAAAAATTCACTTCCCTTGTAAGGACAGGTCTGTTTGTTTCTCAGTCCTTTGTTCTGCTTTCAGATTCATTTATTTATCTTGCCTCCTGTGCAGATGAGAATATTAGCTAATCCATGGTTATTACAGCAAATTAAATGAAAACATTTTACACTCAAACATTTAAGAACAAAATATGTCTTTACTACCTTAAAAAATATCAAATGAACAGTTGAGAATAACAAAATATTTTATAGAATATATAATATATAGAATATTATTGATCTGTTTGCTGGTGAATAATGACTAACTCAGCCCAACATTCAGACTAATTAACATTAGCTTCTCGCTTTGCCATGACAAAACTTTACACCCACCTTCACAAGTTCATATGCCTACAGCTCACATTCTCACAGAGAGGAATATTTTTGCATTACTGATGGTTTAACTCCAAGCTAATTTATGCATGCTCAGATGAGAGTGTTAATGAATGAGTTAAGAGTTACTTTCTCAATGCAATTCTAACATTCGATTCATTTCTGTCCATTTCCCTCTCCTCTTATCTTTTTCTTTTTCTGCTTTCAGAGGATGAGGCGTTTGAGCTGTGCTTGGGTCTGCAGACTCTGCTTGAACTTAAAGTAAGGACCTCATTTGCTTTGCTAATATTTTGTGAGCCTTTCTGTGCACTTTTGGGTGTGTGTGTGTGAGCCAAATATCATGAAATGGTTCCCATATAGAAGCAAATGTGGAAAGAAATAGGCATATTTCAACAAAAGTGAACATTCTAGGGGGTAATATGGAGTCACAGTTTCAAATTCTTGGTTTTTATCTGTGGGAAAAAAGAAGGATGGGGTTATTTAAAATCTTTCAGCTTCCCACTGTGCAGCTCAAACCAAGATAAAATAAAATAAATTCAGGACACTCTGTGATGTCTAACTTATATATGTGCACATTTGAAGAAATGATATTCAAAGCCATCTTGCAATTTAAAGGCAGTGCTCGTCTTTTATTTATTGCTATGTCTCAATATCAAGTGTAAAATCTAATTAGAGGAGAACTTTAGGGTGTGAAAGTAACATTATCTGTAATTCTGTAAATCAACCCTTGAGGACTTTGTGTGGTAAGATGATATTAGCTGAAGCCTTTCTATGGCAATTTTTGTTTTACACAAATATAATTAATTATGATTACAGACATATGATAACAGGTTCAAATAAAATATTGTTTGTAAAAATAACATAGCCCACTTACTGCATTCAGAATGCTGCTACCAGCTGTAGCAAGCGGCTACTCCTTTGGAAAATAAAAGGATCACAGACAGGAACTATTATTTAATAATAAATAAATTTAATATTATTTAACTATTTTAGGAACTATTATTTAATATTAAATAAATTTAATATTATTAGTAGCTTAAGTGGGAAGTTGCACCGTAGAATAAATTTTCATTACAGAGCTGACTCTACCTTCCACAGTTTGTAAAGGAAAATGCCATCTGCTGGGGCATCTTTTTAAGATGCAGTGCACCGATGAAGTCTGATTAAATTAAACCTTGTGTTAACCAGGTGACTGGGGTGTAACCTTGATTTCCTAATAAAACTAATAATTATAATAAAAATACAGTTGTATTATATTTAAATTATCATACACCACATACAGCAAGTGAATGCGGGAGTCACAGGTAACTTGGTCATTTATGGGGTGATATTTTTGAAGTTGAGAGAGTGGATCTGACAAGCATATATTATTATATTTTAATAAACTAAACACCAGAAACTGTCACAAAAGCTGATTTTGTTCAAACATGTCAAAACTGAAATGTGCCTAAGAATACTCCCAAGGGTTCCTATGATTTGTTCTTAGCTAAGACTGTTAAATTCTAATGATTTACAAGCCTGAAGAGGAAAAACAATCCAGCATTTCATGACTTTCTGTTCCAAAATATATATTCATATCCTATCCACACCCCTCATATTAGTCTCCTGAACTCAGGCAGCCAACCTGTATGAATTATTCAGTGCACTAATTCTGTCTCACCATGTGAATCCTTTTTAGTGTTGCTTGGATCTAGGCAGTCGTGCTCTAAAGCTGCAGGGCTGTGACCAGGACCTTCCCTTCCTCAACACTTCAACTGACAGCCAGTGCCAACATGACACCAACGAGAACCTGTGAGCCTGTCTCGACAGCAGCAACCACTTCTTCTAAGCTCTGCTGGTTGCATCGGTGTGGACCAATGCTGTTTGTGTCTGGACTCTTCAATCACAGTGTTCCTCACTGCCAGAACGTGGACAAGCATTTGCCTCCGTTGTTCTCGAGTTTACATCGTTGTGTTTGCAGAATTAAAACATTTGCCACGATTTTCTCTTATACTAGTTTAGTTTACAGAGCAAAGTTTAATCTCTTTAAAGTCTGATCATTATTAATTATTATGCTGTAAATTCAAATCTAATCTTTTGTTGTGCTGCTTTGGTACACTGATTCTCCCTGAAAGAGCCTCAAGTATAATTTAAGGTGACCTTAAGTGAACAATTTAGTGATTTGACTGTGCAAAACCAACCTATTATCAATTAAACAAAGAAATGCTAATTGCAAACATAAACCACTTCAGTTGAGTTAATGTTAATGAATGGGTTTATATTTAAGAACCTACCACTCATAGAAAATCTGCCTACAGCACCATTTAGACTTAATACTTTACATGCTGGTTAGCATCCCGTCTCTACCAACAAAGCAGATCTGGGTTGTAATTCTTTAATTCTATAATTCTTTGCAAGATTGTGCACCATATTATAACAGCTTAATCATTAATCCTATACTGATTACTGTATGGGATAACTGAAATGTGCAATCACTGAAACAGTCAATCTAAAAATTGCATCTATAGAAATGAAATTTGCCAAGCTGATAAACAGTCAAATAAGCACATGTAGCCTGATATTCAGTTTCCAGATTGGAAAAACCAGAGGTTCCCAACCATTTTTTTTTATCTAACGGGTCCCCATGAATTTATCTGATGAGTTTAAGTACTCTATCATCTTCAACTTTCATGTAACCTAAACACATTTTACAACCGAAGCAGTAGATTGCAGTAGGACTCTCAAAAGCTGGACATATCAGCCACTGTCTTTTTAAGTTAAATGCTAATTTTTCAGTCCAACTATTTATCCCCTCTGGCTTATTGTTTCAACAGTTTAGTCACGGTAGCCATTTTCCTTATTATTTTTATGTGTTCGATCATTTTTAAGTGACACTCTGCAAACTATTTTTCCATCATGTTTTAGCAATTTGTTTAATAAGTTACAGTCTTAGAAATGGTTATTAACTACTTCAAAAACAGATGTTTAAAAAAAACACACAATATATTCCATTTAGCTGACTTGAAGAGATATATTTATCTCTACATTTGCTAGTTATGTAGCATTAGCTATCATATTTATCTATTCCAACATGCAGCTTTTAACTTTAACATTTTAACCATTTTTTAACTTTTTTTTTTTATCAGTTTTTGTGATTTATCATTAACTTCAAACTTACAATTTCAACTGTCCATTGCTTTTAGAACAACTTAAACAGTTTGTTTAGCTAACAAGTTAGCTAACGCTAGCATCAGTTTATGCTTAATACTTTTATCTGTCAGTTTCATGGGGTTGTGTACCTTGGTTCATTGAGCAACCATCAATTGTGTCCATTCATTTCAGTCATCTATTTCAACTGTTTAGTCATTATTCTTATTGTTCTGTAGGGGGAAAAGTAGTCCAAATATGACTTTTTCTTTTGTTCTTCCACAAAAAACATTTTGAGAAAAGCTTGGATTCATTAAATTTAGCTTAATTGTTTTAATGCTTAGAGCTTCTAACTAGCTTGCTGACATAATTTATTATTTAAACAGTGAATTTCTTTTAAACAAAATGCCATTTCTACTTTCTCAAATGAGCATGGCTGTTCTCTGATCTTTCCATGTACCCCCTCCACCCTTGGTTGGGAATCACTGGCTTAAACATTCTGCAGGAACATAATTATGTGAGTTTTGGAAGTGCTGTTTGGTTTATTTTGTCATCTTAAGGCAGAGTCGGTATTTGCTAGCAGTAACCCTATACATAAAAGATAATTATGCGGGTCTTCTCGGCATCATCAGCAATGTGAAAACTATCTGTTTTCTCCCAACTCATATTATTCCCATGCTTGGTCAGGAGTTCGCTGCATCTGTTCTGAATGCTGAAAGTAGCTGTGTGTCACTTCTGGAAGTGAAGGGTTTCTTAAGCTGGTAATTTCACAGTCTCAGGATGTTTTAACATAACTTGAAAAATCTTAGCTAAGCTTTCTGAGATAAAATATATGTTACTGTGTTTATCTTCAGAAATAACAATGACATTTGACCTTTGAAATGATGAGCCCTAGTTTTGTATTTTATTATATTCTATACTTTCAGTACAGCATAACAAAGGAAATAAACTTAAATTTGGAAACAAAAGGATCTAAAAAACAAACAAAAAACATCTGTCTTGATGCTAATCTCAAATTTAAATACCATGCATGGGAGTCTGACATCAATCCCCTTCTTCCTCTCTGACCACTTTTCTCTCAACAAGAGAGAGTGGGTCCCTGTGCGTCTGAAAGAAACATTAAAGGGGATAACTCATGCATTAAAAGCCGATGCGAAGGATTCTCGACCAAATGCCATTAATAAGAGTCAAATCACTTCAAAAGTAATTCTGAAAAGTGTTTTTGAAAGAAAAAAAGTTTGTTCCAGTATGTTGAGGAGGTCTCCAAGTTTTGAAGTCATGTAAAATTAAGTGCGAATCAGGCTACCTCTTTAAGAGAATAAGATAGATTCTTATCCTGAATTATGTAAAGATATTTAGTTTTTTAAAGCCCCTTCTCTTTTTCTTTCCCTATCAAAAGATTGATGTGGTTTCGTTTTTTGAGAGCACACTTTACAGCCTGTCACAGTGGCCTAGATTGATTGATGGTAGTTTTCTATAAATCCCCTCTACAAGAATTTAAATAGACTTCTAGCCAGCCAGATAAATATGTCTGAGTCAGACTCCGAAGCAACAAAAATATCAAAACATTCCATCTGCATGATTTTGTAAATTTCTGCCTTCGTATAAGTCTGCATGTAGTGTACTAGTCAGATAATGTTATGTTGAAAGTCTAATGGGCCTGGATGGTGTGTGTTCTTGTGTGCATGTGTGTTACAGGCCAAAACAGGGTTTTCTGCCCTGTACTGGCTCCTGGTTCACATGGGAAAAAGTGGAATAGTTCCCATCTTTGTCAACCAAGTTTTGAACAGAACAAGCTGCCAAAAGCAGACCCCAGCTGCCTTCCCTCTCTGCCTCTTTCAGGAGATTTTAATCACTTTAATTCAGTGCCAAGACCTCCTCTAGCTCGTCTGCATTCAGAGGTTCGGTCTTCTTTATGTATTTAACCATTTTAGCTAATGTTGAGAACTTCAACAGCTCATCTTTGCCGCTTGATCATCACTAGAAACATGGGAGGGGGGCAAAAGGATCAAGAAAAGCTTACTGAAGGCCATCAAACTTTGCTGTAAGAACACCTGAGCCATGTCACGCTTTTGACTGTGCTTTACACTATCCATATAACTAATTCTTGGTGGTCAGCCAAGCTTAGACTGCCGATGTTTGTTTCTCTTTGATGTATAGTGACCTTCCTATGCCATGTGAAAGGAATTGATGTATGAAAGAAATTTATTTTTGGTGTTTTTCTTCTTCTAGACAGTATTTTCTCTGCCTAATAAAATATGTATTCTGGCTAGCTCTGATTGTTTTATTTGTCAAATACAGAATGAGAGACAGGGCAGAGGAATGACAGGTCTATTCAGAGACAGAGTACAATGAGTTGCATGAATTGACTATCGGGTAAAGGGTATCTCTAAACTCACAGTATCTGTAAAAAATATTAGTAAGCTCTACAAACACAGAGAACCTGTGGATTCCCAAAGCAAAAACATCCTGTGCCCTTAATTGGCACATCCTTCTATATAAAGAACAGAGAAGGCCAATGTTCCCACAGCACCAGGGGGTTGAGTAATTTGACCATTGAAGGGCCTTGTCCTGATTTTTCCATGACATAAAGGCAACATGTTGCATGTCAAGTCTGTCTAAACAATTTTCAAAGTATGAGATTCCTACTTTTTAGTTCGTTTGGTCTTTTGGGGTAATGTAGAAGTAAAAAGAGGTTAAAGAAGCCAAAACCTACGATTTGTTTTCCATCCTAACCAATAAAAGTCATCAATTTTAGCTTAAAGTTTTACTTGTGTTTAATCAGTTGCTCTTTGGTCAGTTTTCAAAATTAAGAAAGAAGTTGTAAGGTTTAGTTAATGAAATCTAATCTCTTAGGGCATTAAAACAACTTAAAATAAAATCTAATTATGTGACCTGGCTTAAAGCCAACTGTGATAGCATCATATACATACTGCAAAAATCTTCCTCCCTGGCTTATGAAGTGAGTCCCAACCCATCTGCTAAATGAATACTTGTTTATTTATTTATCTGTATTCCTCTATTTTTATATTATACTAGGCAGTGGTAGCCTCGAGAGGGAGACTTAGGCTGGAGGTTCAGTTCAAGTCCCTGATCCTTCAAATACTAGAGGGATGCTTTTTGTGTCTGTGTTTGTGTCATGTTTTCCATATGACCAGGCCAGAATATCTGATCTGGAAACAATTTTTCAAAGATTACAGGTTTATTAACCTTTAACTCAGGCAATAACTCATGTTTTTGATTAAAAGAATTACTGTGGCCTAATTTAATATGGAAAAATCCTCACTGACTTGAAAAAAAAAAAAAAAAAAATTAAGTAAATCTGAAGTTTTTGTTTGATATATCACCCTACGGGGATTCAAACTTACATGGATAAGTTGTGTCACATGCTGCCTTTATCCAAATTAGGTGTAATTTTTTTAACAAATAGATTTAGGAGTGGTGTCGTTTTTACACCTAACATTTTTAACTTTACCCTAAATATTTTGTGTGTCACTTCACCGCATAAAATCAGTGGCATATACAGGAAATTTATAGTGGGGAAAAAAATAAGACAGATGTTAGTGCAGGGTGGCTAACAGATATTAGTAACTATATGTCCAGCAGGCTTGCTGTTATTAGAATCGATGTGCAAAAATACAGGATTCTTGGGTGCCTGGAAACCCTTAAATGAGAGCTTTGAGGTTACTCTATTGTCGAAAACAAAACTCTTTTTACAGCTTTATCTTTTGCATAATTTCTAAGAGCAACAATCACAGCTTTAATAATCTTTTAATATTGTACTATAAACATGAAAACACTGCAGTCAAGAAATCTGTGGCATTTAAATGCACTCTCACTGTATTTTTGATGAATATAAAAAATAAGATATGAACTTTAAAAAAACTAATTGGTATTGCAAACACAAAGTACATCATCTCACAAAAATCACCACTGGATAAAATTACAGAAACACATTTGAATGCATAGATAACAAGTAAAAACATAACAAGTATCTTATAAGTGGTCCCCAACGCCCACTATCCTGCAGGTCTTAAATGTTTTCCTGCTGCAACACACCTAATTCAAATTAAACGGTTCTCTGACAAGTTCTGCACAAGTCTGCTAATGAACTATTAATTTGAATCAGGTGTGTTGCAGCAGGGCGACATCTAAGATCTGCAGGATAGTGAGCCTTAAGGACCAGGGCTGGGCACTTCTTTTATAAACAGTCATATTTAAAGATTTAACTTTTGGACTCTGGGATATTTGAACTGAATTTCTTGTATTTTGTACAGAACCAACAAATGCACACTGCTGTCACCCAATTTAAGCTTTGTGACAATGTAAGCTGCCTAATTTGAAGAGACTCAAATATCCAAAATATCAGTTATTCCAGATGCCAAAAACCCGGAAATAAACTTGGTGTACCAAACCTAACGCAAACATAAGGTAACCCAAAGGTTACCTGCTTAAAAAATGTTAATCAAAATCAGTAACCATAAAGAAATGTATCCATGATTATTACTTTTTATTTTAGACGAGCACATCTGAGTTATGGCCCTATGATAGACTAGCACTAACACACTTAGAGTGTACCCTGCATCTCGCCTGATAGCAGCTGGGATAGGCTGAATTAGACTATGCTGGTATAGAAAATGAATGCGTGGATCTGTATTATACCGGTACATTTACAGTTTGATAAGTTGTATCTTCCCAAAATTTAAACGGCATTTCATCAGAGCTGCCAGGTGGTGCTTTAATCCGGTTATGCTTGATGTGTCAGCCAGGGAACACGGCAAAAGAAATTACAAGAACACAAAATTACAACAAATCTAGTTAGAAAAGAGCCCCCTCAATTCACCCACTCGCTTGTTTTGAGCCACTTTGCACACCACATCCTGTTAACACTTCTGGTAAGAAATTTCCATCAGTCAAATGTTCTTACACAGCACACAATGCTGTTTCACATTTCTGTTTTCACAGGTCTTTTTAGACTACTGTAGAGCAGAGGCTTTGTCTTAAAACCACAGTTTGTCTTGTGATGAAGTGAAGCAGGAAAGAATAAATGTTGACCTCATGTCTGAAGTTTTATCAATCTGCCTGCAGTAGAATTGCTGCATAAAGCAATGCTTCATCCTGTTATTCAGAATGCATTGTTATCATTAGAGGGCAGAGTTGACAATAAATTTCAGCAAAGAGAACAGGCTGAGCTTCACCAGAGAATGACTAATATAAATCTTCACCCAGAGGACTGAAAGCACACTCATAACTTCATAGTGCTACAGACTGATCTCCCCACGCTCCCACAATCCACGAGGAATGAGTTCTCTGAGGATGTAGAGTTAATGTGCAAAACCTTAAAGAATCCTTCACGGTATCTATGGCGATGGGGGTTTGTGGAGGCATTGCTGGTGGGGTCCCAAAATGTTTTGTTGATTAGACAATTTTTTTCTAAATAGAAATTTTTAAATATCTTTTCGCATAAATTTAAATACACATGATGTGATCTTTCAGTCACAATTGTGACACACCGTGAGTATTTCAAGCTGGGCACCCATTCACTCACAGTACAAGACCAGCCTAGACCGTATGGGGGTATTTTTCTATCTTTAATCAAGAGCATAATTGTTTTCTTTGAGAGCAAAATTTCTGGTTTTCACGCTCAAATATCATCCTGCTCTCTCTCAAAACTCTGCTCTCACACTCAGAAAGTCCCTCTTGCTTTCAAATATATCGTTCTTCCTTTCAAAACTCTGCGCTCAGACTTGGTCTCTTTCCCTCACACTCAGACACATTCTCTGCTCTCTCAAAACTTCTGCTCTTGGATATTTTTTCATCTCTCTTGGGTTGCTGAAAGAGCTGTCTGTCAAACCTCCTCCAGCCAATCGAATATGAGATAATTCGAGCAAATCGTCCCCACCTTCTTCAGGGTGCGCTTGTTTTACTTGACACAGTGACTCCACACTCTTAGCCCAGATTTTGTTTGAACATAAACTTTTTAGTAGTGACTAATTATCATTTTATGTTTTATATAACAGTGTCTCATTAATAAAACAAATAAGTTGTTTCTAATAGTTTTCTACATCTCAACATCTTACGTTTCTGTCAGAGTCGACAGGGTTTTAACAGTTTAAACACTGTGGGAAATCTACACTAAACTAAGCTTCTCTATTCACAAAACCACCAAACAAAGCACATGCTCATAACCAAAGCTCTCAGACCAAGGGCAGACTGTCTGTGCAAACAGTTGCCAAAGAATACACAGCTGCTGATGGCTTTCATTTCCTCATCAGGTGGCTGTAGGGATGATGATTGGCCTGGCAATTATCCAAACAGCTTGATGAAGGCAGAGGTGTGGTGTAAGCATGACCAGTCTCAGATGGGTGAGACACACAGGCATTTCCATCCAAAATGAGAGGGCAATTAGTGAAATACTGTAACATTTACTTCATTTAGTATTTTAGGATATGTTAATATGAAAAATGCTCTTAACAAGACACCGATGACAAGCGGGAAATGTTCAGTCATGGTGTTTGCTGCTTGTTTCATTATATTTCATATGTTGTCTTGCATATAAAATACATATAATTAACAACAAGCAACAGACATGAGCAGGTTTAAATCCAGCAACAATCTGGAATATTTTCAGGTGTACTATTACATGCACTGGCCATACGTACAGCATTGATGGCAGTCATGCACTGACCTCTTTATTAGGTATATGTATTTATCAGCTTGTTAACACAAACAGGCATGTAGACATGGTCAAGACAACTTGCTGAATTTCTAACTGAGCAAGAGAATGAAAAAGAAAGGGGATTTACACTGACTGAATGTGGCATAGTTGTTGAGGCCGGCAGTTATTTGACCTCTGACATCCTTGTTAATGGGTGGAAGAAATTATTAACCTATTATTGTAACTTCTGAGTTAGCGCAGAGTACGTAGTTAGCCTTTAGCTTTTTCTATAATGCTCAGTAGTGGCTTTGCAGAGACACTGAAGGCATACACAGTGGTTCTATATTATCTCTTTCTTAAATTCAAATGCTATACATATGATAGTTAGATTATAGCTGGTATTCATGGTAACACATTTAATTTCTAATTGCTATCAGAAAGATGTCTAAAAAGTATATTTTAAAAATGCAAGGATGAGATTAGGTTGAAAAAGGTCTTTAAACTTTCATTCCTGTCCAGTCCCCCCATTCTTTTGGTATTTGTTATGTCATTGTCTTTTAAATATCCTCAAATTTAAGCATTAATTTTAAAATTTTTATGATTCATTTTATAATTTCCTTTATGGATAAATAAAGCTTTTTTTTAAAATTTAATTTCAGTTTATCAAACAAACTGAATTTTCTCAGCTAGAAAGAAAAAAAAAACATTTAAAAGCTGCATATAAATGCAACTTTTAGAGTTTCTGCTCTACTGCACATGATTAGAGGAAGTGGAAGGTTAGTGTGGGTAGATGTACTTTGCCTTTATCACAGACCTTTGATATAAGTTGAGAGTACGCTCCTCCATGCAGACCCCCTTCACAGCCTGCTCACTCCCACACCAACAAGTCTGTCACAGAGGAAATGTACTTTGCTCATCACCACAAACGGCTTTCAGTATCTTTCTTTTCTTCATCTCTATCAATCGCCTCCCTCTTTGCAGCATTTTCTGCCATCTGCTGATGAGATTTAAACACACACAGAGCATTCCTGCAGGGCCCAGTAACACAATGATCCACAACACTGAACCCCACGGTGTGGATTCCATGAGGGGGGATATTGATCAGAATAGGTCCTCTGTGGTGAGGCAGTGTGTTATGGAACAGGCAACTCAAATAAGCGATAAACCCTCCAGAGATTATTTCAAACAAGACTAATAGGAACATTTAAGCTCCGGGTTATGGTGAATCATCCAAAAAATTTGCATGCAAATGAAAAGATTTTCATTGTTTAGGCTGAAGGAAGTGGGAGAAAACCATAACTAATGTGGCATTCAGGTCAGGGTTTCAATAATCACTGTATGGTTTTCTGATGTGTCTGTTTGATTTTTCTAAAAGCCCCTGTGTATTTAAAAAAAAAATAAAAGAAACAGAAAGGCCACAAAAAGCTAAAATCTGTGCTCAAGGTAACTGAATGGAAATTAAAAGGTTGATCAGCTAGATGGTGCACTGATGAGAATATTTGGATGTTGTACAATTTTTGTGATGATGAACATTCAGCATTTAAATGACTTTATTTCGACAGAACAGTGGGGTTTATATAAATCTGCATGATTTGTTCAGTAAATTTACATAATTTGTTCAGTTTGAATTAATGACTAGGATTTTCTTTTTCCCTTGATTTGAGTCACTGCCAGACATGAGATACTCACATTGAAACACTTTGGTTTTGGTCAGGGTTACACAGGAAACTTAATTTTTAGCAGTGAATGTTTTGCTAAAAGTCTTAGCAATAGGCACAACAGAGATCTTCAGAGTCCCGCGTCTGCTTCACCACTGCTGGGTAAAGTGAATGGTGTGTCCGAAGCTAGCTGTAGCTTCAGCCAGGAGGAATCACACCGCCTCTGCCTCCCGACCCCGGTTTGGAGGCGGAAGCAGGAAAACTTTACAGCTGTTTCTGTCGCAGCTGTTTCACTGATTATGGAGGCAACAGACTAGAGCAGCACGGTTACTAAACAGCCAAAGAAATGTTGCTTCAGGAGCAAAAATAAATAATAAAAAAAAAAAACTGATGGAAAGATGAGGAAAATAACTGGTTTTGTATGATTGTATAAATTGTATAAATATTTCCAAAGCAAAAAACTTAGTGATAGCATTGCACTGTAACTAAAATGTTTGCGTGATTGTAAGTTTATCATTGAGTATTAGATAATTTTGGTAGTATTACAATTGCATTAAGAGCCCTTTTGTGCCCCTGTCAATCATGGGCCCCTAGAATCCTGCTCCTTTATCCCCCTTTTCAGTGCCCCAGTGTGAAAGAAGATGTAAACATTAGATGCGAGTACATGAACTAGATACCTTAAAATAGTTTACCTGTGTGATATCATAGATTCCTTATGTGTTATCCAAAACAGATTTAAAATGGTGCTTGAGACAAGATGAAAGCTTGGAAGCCAATATAGTCAAAGTTTGTGGATGGGTCAAAACATTTGGGATTACAACCCTTCACCATAAATCCTGCGTTGTTTCTTTTTTTGTAAGTGTGCAAATGTATGTTTGTTGTAAAGCAAACCCTGAGTATTTTACTAGTCTGTGTTATCGTCATCAGATTGCTGGGACATCCTGGTAAATCAAGTAAAGCCCATTTTCATGTTGTATGAAATCTTGGATCAGAAAAAAAAGAAAAAAATGAGCTAAAGCTTTTTTTTTTTTTTTTTATCACCCAATTAACTTAAATTTTCCCATAAAATAATAGAATCTTTTTAAAATGGACTCTGATTTACAAACCTTTAATGAAATGATTACTGCAAACTCTAGCATGCTTTTGACACAGATCCCAACAAAAGGTTTGCAAGCCACTTTTCTTGATCTTAGTAAAATCCAATATGGCTGTTGAAACAAACAAAATAAACATTGTCTCAGTATCAGGAACTTCCATGGTTTTGCACACAAGAACGTTGCAGAAACTAAGGATATAACAAGAACTGAGCTCTGCTAGATTCAAGAAATTTAACAGTTTTATGAATGGGCTTCATAGTTTTATTTGGAAACGCACCTTTAATTTTGACCCACTAGTGGAGGCAGAGTGCTCAAGCTGAAAAGATTTGGTTAAAGTAAGAGCCAAAGATCCTGCACGCTAATTTACATAAGGTTATACAATTTAGTTTTAGAGATCAACTTTCAGCTCAGTCTCTTGAGAATTATGTAGTAATGTAATATTTCTTGGAACAATGAATATCCATTAAACGTATGGTTTATGCTGTATAACTTGAACCAAGTGAGCCGGCTCTGCCATCTTGGAATTCATGGTGACGGTTTGTGAGAGCAGGTAATGTCGATGCTGTAACTTAAGCAAAACCCGGCATTTTTTAAAAAAAAACCTAGTTCAGTTTGTAAAAATAAATACAAAGTGTCTTTGTTGTGTATATATAGCTGAAGAACAGAAAACGCCGGGGACAGGAGAGTGAATTAGTGATAGCAGAGATAAAGCAAAAGGGTGACACTTGCAGTCTCCAGCACCCATTTTAAGAATAAGATTTACTTTACTGTCTCAGAGGGACATAGGACAATAATAATTTGACTTAAATATCAATGCTACATTATGTGCTAATGATTGTTAAAAAGTACAGAAATGACAAATGGTAAATGCACTGGACATTTAGAGGGGCTGCTACTCCTCACCCACTCAAAGAGCTGCTCTTTTTTGCTTGATAAAACTGATGTCATGTACATGTCTGTTTTGAGAGTCTTTCATGCAGGAGTCACAAAAAAAAAACAACAAAACAAACAAAAGAAAAAAAAACCTGAACTAAAATAGCTACATAAGGATGTAGGCGTATATAGTTGTGGTTTCCTGAAAATGTGATGAGGAAATAACTTCACCTGGAGACATACTTATTTTTGTGCATTCTAATGTCTAGCACAGCGTTTTAACTGAAAAGACACAGATGCACAGAGCCTCCACAAAAATCTAGCATTAATTTTATTTGAATTAATAGAGCATTTTGTCTTACAGTTTCTGACAAGATACTTCAAAATGGCTTTTCTGCCTTTTTTATTTATTTATTTATTTTGAAGAGCTGTATCCATTGAATTACATTTAAACAACTCAGAAACCAGTCATATCTGAGGCAAAATCCTTTACTGATCAAAACACTAACTGCAGTCTCCAAATTTATGATATCACAAACCAAGAACTTGCATAACACTGTTTAATCAAAGAGCCGGTTAGATCACAGTCCTCCCTTCATCTGCTGAGATAAAACCGGTGGCCATTAAATCTGCCTTTTGTGCTGTTCATCCAGCAGCTATCTGCTAGCTTACATGCTGGGATGATGAAATGCTGCAGAATTAAGTCCGACACAGACGAAACTGGGTGCTGTTAATCAGCAGTGCCAGCCCCCTCACCGACTTGGAGTTGTTGATGGAATGAGAGGGAGCCTGTGTCAATCCTTCTTCTTATATGACAGTAAGCCAGTCACTTGTCAGGTCAAATTAGATCCACATTCCCATTCCCACTGTGTGGAAAAATTCTCATAGGATACACTTTTAGTGTAACTCAGAGCAGAGAGATTTCAAAATACAGCTTGATATACAACCACACAAGTGGTCTTAAACAGGAAGTGTTAAAGTCTAGAACAAATAATTCTAGTTCATTTCAATTATGTGTAAAGCCCAGAATCTCTACAAAGCACCCATGATTAACAGCTAATTGCACTATTATTTACTTAAAGAAAGCATCAAATTCAAATGCAACTAATCCATCATGAATGCATATTTGGCAATCAACCTTCACACTTTATTCCTACATCGTTAGCCTCATACCATAATTGGCTAAGTCATATTTTGGCTAAATTGTGATATCTGTCTAACTGTACCCTCCCAATGTTGGTGATTGACTGTGCATCATTGCCTATAAAACCTTACAATATGACTTAGGTAATTATGCCATAAGGCTTACAATAAGATAAAGACAACGAAAATCCCAGACTCCTTCTGTGCTTCCTCTAAGTCCTGCACTGTCCTTTTCACTAAAATGCTTAAAAAAAAATAAATAAATAAAAAAAAAGTGAGCTAAACATTATCCACATGCAGGTATTTTACAAGGGGAAAGCATCATGTAGTTTCACTTCATTTTCCTTAAATAGTCAGTCAGTTATTTATAAGCAGCAGACAAGCATCAGCCACTCCCCCACCAACAGCATGACAACTGACTCCCTGAAAACCACATTATTTATATTTACAGATGTGACAGTGGCAGCAGGACTATACTCAGTGATTCCAGATCTTGCAAGAAAAAGGAGCGACCAGATCGATAAAAACAAGCCCCCTCCAAAAAGGAAAAAAACTAAAATTTTATATTAACTATAGACGCAGCAATAAATTTGAGTAACTTTTAAACTTTGAATAAAATAAGACCTGACACTGAGGATTGTGGAAGGTTGGAGGATATAGTGAGTCCTTTAGGATGTACTGAACTGTTGGTCTGTGTTAAGCTCAAACAGAAGATTTTATTAATTTTTAAACATCAATCTTTTTTGCAGATAAAGCTTTAAAAAAACAGGAAAAGAAATTTATAAAGCCTCTAGATTGTGTCTTTATAACTCCTTGTACAATCAATGAATTAATCATTTTTTATAAAGCCCATGATGTGTTGAATAAATTTTTAATACATAAAACAAAATTTTGTTGGTTCATTAAGCATTTTTCTTGTCGTTGGTGAGTCAGAGAAGGTCCAGCTGCAATATAATATATAATATGAATAATACAACATTATTTACAGTGAATCTGGCAATAAAGCAAGTGAAGCAGCATCCACTCATAGAAGAGTGTGTACCAAGAAGCCCCAAGGAATTGTAGTCACATAATGTCAGTTTAGATGAACAGGGTCCTCATGATGGGTTTATTAGTAAAATGTCTCAGAGCAGTGATCTTTTACAGAAATTATAGCTGGGGTACATGTTGACATGAGCATTTTTTATTAATTTATTTATACTTAATTTTGATCCCTTAAACAAGTTTTAACTTAGATTTAAAAACGAATAAAATAAAAATCCCTAAACAAATTTGATTATATCTAGTGATGCCAGGTGGTTGAAAGCAATAAAATAATTTCACTTTTTCTTATTTACCTGATACTGTTCTAAAAATAGATAAAATATAAATAAAACCTAAAGAGAAATTTGTTGTATGTGATCAGTTAGGCTAACATTAGGTCATAGTTAAGTTCAACTATAACTGCTAAAAATGCTATATAAAAAAAAAAGTAGAAAAGTCGACCAGCACCCATCTGATACATGAGTACAGAAATAAAGGGAAAATCAAAATATGAATTTAGTTTGCTTATAGCACAGTGAAAAAAAATCAATAAAAACTTTAAAACAGTTGGCAAAAGTACAGCTAAGTTAAGCTAGCAAGCTGCCATGCTACCAAACTGGCTAGTATCAGCTAGACCAGATAACTGAATAAAAACTTTGTTTTTTATTTTTTGTTTTTATATATGTAGCAAAATAAATTGTAGGAAATGTAGTTAAAACCTGCTTTTTAAAAAAGAAAGCAGCTAACTGTTGCAAGATGTTGTCATGTTAGCATACAGTATTTGTATGCTAACATCTTTTTGCTTCTTTCCAACGCTCTGGAAATAGCCAGAACTGGTTAACCAGCATCCTTGACTCCGGCTCTGATTTTCTAAGCATAACACCATAAGAACTTTTACAAACAAAAACAAAAAAGGAAAAAAGAAATAAAAAAAAAATGAATATGACCAATTCAAATGAATAAATAAATAAATAAATCCCATGGTTAGATTAAAACAGCCTTCATACCTCTGTAGTTTAAAAACATCATTATGAGAATCTAATCATGTTGAAGTAAGAGGATAACCTCTGAAGAAGTGGAGAAAACATGGCTACATTTATACAACACACTCCCTTGAGCCAATATCCCCCTTTCCCCCAACATCTACATTTTTGCTGCTATAAAAGGGCAAATGTGGCTTCTCTTATTCAGTCTATCAAAGACATAATGCAACTAAAATAGCTTAAGACAAATCTAGATACACTCATGAGGTCTAGATCATAGCAACGCTGTTAACCCTGCGTGGTCAGGCCACAAGGTCAGATGTCTGAGACATGTTTCATGTCCAGGGTGCCTGCTTGGGAAAAATAACAGAGCAAAAGTCACAGTCACACAGGATTCATGACTGGAAACCAAGGAGGTCTTGGCATACTAAACAGCCTGACATTTTCTCTGTAAGATCAGAACGGAAACAGGCTTAAGCTAGCCAGCCTAAATCCTTGTATAGCGTATCTGATAGTATCCATACAAACAAAAACATCAACCTGGCTCTGCTTGACCATTAAAGGTCATAAATATGACTCAGAGTGAGCTCACTGCACAGGAATGCTCACCGCTTATAAGGACAAGCTGCAGCTGCACAGAGGATGTGTTGATTTTGTTATACAATGATGGCTTTTCGTATTTTACCACTGAAGTTAACTTTGTCATAATTAATCTCAGTCCTTCTAAAGGGGAAAAATTATGTTATAAGTTGTTTATACAAAACTAATTGAATTATTGCAATAATATTAATAATAATAATAAATCATTGGTCCACATACATTTACTTGAGAACAGAAGTACAGTCCTTGTTGTGTTTTTTTAGCAATCATCCCCTATAATAACAGAAAAAGGTCAAACAAAACTTGTATTGACCGACAAACTACCAAACCTACCATTCTGGATGCACCCTGCCTCTTGCCTGGTACCAGCTGGGATAGGCTCCAGCCTTTCCGAGATCCTAAATTGAATTACATGGTACCAAAAAATGAACAGACGGACAGATGGATGGATGAAATCTGCACATGCTGTAAGGATGTCTGCAAACTTGAAGTAAAAAAGGTTGCATCAAACAGCAGATGAGCGCAAGAAATTTCTAGAAAGCATCAAAGAACTCTGAACCACGTTTTGTTGCAGCACTGCCTTTCACTGCGGACATACTAGGCTTTAAAATGTTAATTATGTTAATCAAAGCATCTTTACTCATATTTACAAATATCTTTAAAAGCATGTAGCAAAACCAGCTCCTTCAACCCTAGGTCGTTTTGCAGGTTAGTTCCAGGCAGCAGGAGCAACATACTGAAAAGCCTTTCTACCTGCTCTTTTCTGACCCTCAGAACAGTTAATATTAAGATGTCTTGTTATTGGAGATTATACCTTGCTGACTTTTTCCATGATAAGTATATTTGTAAATAGTACGGATGTATCCCAAGGAAAGATGTTATTTTGCTATTAGATGACTAAATCTTGCAAAACATGAAGAGAACCAGTTTGTTGTTGCTGGAAACACAGCAAGAACGGCTCTGGAATTCTTCGGACTACAATATGCTCATTTAGGTTTTTAATGCTTTTTCTTTAGTTGGAATTTTTTTTCCCATTTTTAATGGTACATCAAATTGTGCTATTTTAGAAGACTTTGGTCCTTTTCTATTATCACGTCTCAGATCCAGGTAGAAATATTTTCTCATGTCTTGCAACAACAGATAATGTAATATTGTTGGCCTTTTTATAAATGTAATAAAGCCAATAATGTAATAACTTGCCAATAATGTAACATTTTCAAAGTAATTTTTATACTAGGCCAATAATGTAATAACTTATTAAGCCATTGCCACAATACTATGTTATTGGAAATGAGTTTTCTCCGCAGGGTGGCCGGGCTCTCCCTTAGAGATAGGGGTGAGAAACTCGGTGATCCGGGAGGGGCTCAGAGTAGAGCTGCTGCTCCTCCGCATCGAGAGGAGCCAGATGAGGTGGCTCGGGCATCTGCTCAGGATGCCTCCTGGACGCCTCCCTGGTGAGGTGTTACGGGCATGTCCCACCGGAAAGAGGCCCCGGGGAAGACCCAGGACACGCTGGATGGACTACATCTCCCGGGTAGCCTAGGAACGCCTCAGGATCCCCCAGGATGAGCTGGTGAATGTGGCCGGGGAGAGGGAAGTCTGGGTTTCCTTGCTTAGGCAGCTGCTCCCGCGACCCGATTCCAGATAAGCAGCAGATAATGGATGGATGGATGGAGGTAAAATGTGAGGCTCTGGGCTTGTGCATGTCTCTAAAGGGCACAGGATAGATGAGAGGCTGAGGCCTACCAGGACACCTGAGCCTTACCCTGAGTTCCACCAGCACAAACACACATCTCATTCATAATGCATGAGAAAGGCAGAGGCAGTCGGCGTAGGTGGTTATAGGACCCTCCCATGACAAACAGTGGGTGATTCCCTCGAATCTTCCACTTGTCATGCCCTGCAATTACTTTGCTGCTCAGCTGGCAAGCTGGTCTGCTGCCTTGCTGTCGTGCCAGTTTCATTACATAACACATGTTGCATTATGTAATATCTGCAGGGCTTCGTATGTCAGAGGATCCACCACATAAAGAAAATTCTAGGGCTGTATGAGATGAAAAGGGAGGAGGCACTTTGTTTGATGGGAAGCTCCTTTCAGCAACTTGTCAGCGCTGACTGACAGCAGCATAATGCCTCTGCTGATCCTGCTCACTCAAAAATTCAGTCAGTGCTGAAATCAGCAGGTTGAACAGGGCAGTGTTTCCCCTGCACAGCACCTCACGCTTTATCCTCCCTCTGCCTTGTTAAAAGCAACCTGGGCAGACAGGATACCAATGACAGCGGTAGTATATAGGTCTGAGGCTGCAGCCGACAGCTCAGAAACCTGAGCCTGACACTTCTTTCTGCAGGGAATACAAATAACATGGCCTGCATCATGGGGGACAAACAGTGTTTATTTGTGGAGTATTTACATTAAGGGGGTAAACAAAGGCGGCAGTGTGGTGACATATGTTGCTGTGTTACGTCTGTGCATCCTGGTAGAGAACATTTGCCACCAGGTCTCTCACTGCACCCGAATCCTCCGCATCTGTGGAGACCAAACATATTGTGACAATTACTGTTAACACTGAAAAAAAACTTGCTGTGACTAAAAAAAATATAATGAGGGCTCACAAAGAATTCAGACCAAATATAAATGTAGTCAGAGTGACCAGAAATATTTGTCTCATGTCGGCCAAACAGGTTTTAAATGGATACATTTGCAATGCAGTTAATTTTTGTCTATTTTTACATAAGATCTGGTGCCTCATTTATAAAATGGTGAACAAGATCATTTTTTTAAGTTAACATACACTCACTGGCCACTTTATTAGGTCAACCTAGCTAGTACTGGACTAAACCCCCTTCTGCCTTCAAAACTGCCTTAATTCTTGGTGACTTAGATTCAAGAAGGTGTTGGAAACATTCCTCAGAGATTTTGTTGCTGCAGATTTATCGGCTGTCCATGATGAGAATCTCCCGTTCCACCACATCCCAAAGCTGCTCTTCTGGATTGAGATCTGGTGACTGTGGAGGCCATTTGAGTACAATGAACTCATTGTCATGTTCATGTTGGAGATGATTTGAGCCATCGGAAGATGCTACACTGTGGTCATGAAGGGATGGACATGGTCAGCAACAATGCTCAGGTAGGCTGTGGTTGTTAAACCATGCTCAGTTGGTACTAAAGCTGGATTTATACTCGTGCTCACACTGGTGAAATGTACTCTCGCACTCAAGTGTAGGGTTTTGGCATCGTGTTGCAGTTTTTCTTCCACGGTAACTACCCAAATTCAGCAAAAAGCTCCATAAATCCGGAATCACATAATCACAAACCAACCAATCACAATGGAGTACTTCCGCGTAACCACGTGACGTTCAGGAGTGCACGTCGGCTCTGGGAGAGATGCCGACCTAACGCAGACGCTGCAGGAGTATAAATCCTGCTTACTAACCCCTACATACAAAGCATTACAATATTCCAAACTCGATGTTATAAAAGCATGAATGAGTCTCTCAAAACCCTTTTCTAACAAAACTAGCTTAATTTTTGATAGCTGCCTCAACTGAAAGAAAAACAACCGTTTGTCCAGTTTCAACTCAACCTTTACACCCAGACTTGTAACAATGGGCTTAACAAATGGTGACAAAGAGTCCAAACGTGCAAGGAGAGCAGTCGAGGAACCACTGGGTTTCGAACAAAATGACCTTAGTCTTCTTTTCATTAAAACTCAGGAAGCTGGAGTCCAAGGCAGGATGGATCCACGCTTCCATGTTATTTTCACCACATTTCGACTCTACCATCTAAATGTTTCGATCTTCTATTCCTCAGTTTTGTTGAGTCTGTGGAAACTGTAGCCTCAGTTTCCTGTTCTTAGTGGACAGGAATAGACCAGGTGTGGTCATCTGTTGCTGCAGCCCATCTGCTTCAAGAATGGATTTGATGTATGTTCAGAGATGCTCAGCTTGAACTTCAACAATTCATCTTGACCATGTCTACACATGCATTTAGCATTGAGTGTCTTCCATGTGATTGGCTGATTAGATATGTGTGAGCAAGCAACTGAATAATTTTACCTAATAAAAGTGGCCAGTGAGCTTATGTTATGGAAAAGGTATAGCAAATGTTACTTGAAGTGTTGCGCTGTATCACAGCTCCCACAAACCGTACAAATGACCAGCAAGTTAATTCAGTCTCTCCTACAGAAGTAATTCTCTAGTGTTTGATCCACTCCCCTTGGCAGAGCTTTAATAAGGTCCACTCTTCTTTAAACATGAATCCAAACTTAATGCCAGTTCAATGCAGCTGCTTCAAAGTCAAAATATTCTAATACACCCTTTATACTTCATGCACTTTTTTAGACTATGTTTGGATTTCACTTGCTTTAAAATACATTCTCTGTGGGGTTTTTGATCATCCATAGCACTGTGATCCTACAAGTTAAAGTTCTTACAGAAGCAAATAAAAATATAAACTTTCCAAATGTTTACGAGGAGGGAAATACATGTCGTTCAAAGAGCTTTATTCTTCCACACTAAATAATTAAAAGAGTATATTAAATCTATTAGGAATATTAGCGTATTAGGAAAAACTAGCAATCCGAGCACCTCGAAATATTAAACAACATGAATTAAAAAGGTTTCATATAGTCAAGATTTTTCTTAACCCTGGCCACATTTAACAAATATAAATAGTAACGTATCAGTTAATATGATCTTTATACATAACTTGTGTTTTTCATGCCATTACAGCCAAAAAAAACTATTTTCCAGCACTTTTTAATAACTTTATTGCTTTTTTTAGGTGATTTCTCAAGACATGGATATTTCCTTAATACTCGGGCTGGGTAATAATTAGGCCTCTGGAGTTTACCGTGAATCCAACTGAAAGTAGTTAATGAGTGAGCGTCTGTTGATATGTACCTCTGGTTGGCCAAAAATGGACTTTTGTAAGCAGAAAAATATCCTGTGTGGAAAAACCTGCTTACTTCATACACACGCTATCCTCTACAGCTGTAAATAGATGATGGAGATCCTGCACCACAAATTAAAAATGACCATGTAAGAACAGCTAAGCTTATTAAGCAAGCTGCCCCCGGCTCTTCATAAATGACTGTTTGGCTAAAGGGCAGTTATTAAAGTGAGAGAAAAAAGAAAATCAGCAGGGAATAACCTGAGAGCTGCTGCTGACATTTCTAAGAGGTCAGCTAGGGGCAGCTAACGTCCACTGTGCAGAGTTTACCTTTCCCCCTTTTTATCATTTGCTCTTTTCCTCTTAGCGTTAGCCATTCTATATTTTCAAAAACATTTAAACAAATATTAAATTAAATAAATCTGTCCCTAATTTTGATTTATTTTAGTCTGAATCCTTCTAGATGAGACATTTCTCATAGTATGATTGGAGGTTAAAAGTCAGAAATCTGCATTTTAATCTGCAATCACGAGGCTTCAGTGAGTTTTAAAGATCACGTTTTTGGGTCTCATCTAATACTTGTTTCCACTTTCTGATAAGGATTTGATTGACGAGTCAGTCATCCATGCCGACCATAAAGCATGGCCTAATTTGTCATTTAAACCCCGTTTATCTTCTCTTGTAAAACATTTTCTAAACAGACACTGAAAATGTACTGAAACAGCAGCAAGATTAATGTTCTACTATGAAAGGCAATTAACAACAGGAAATTAACAGGAAATAAACAACCACAGAGCACAATCATTAACCAAGTACGGACGCGAGTTAAATATTGCGACTGTCACGAGGATGGTGTGGGGAAAAGACTCTGAACCGCACAGAGATATGAAAGGAGGGTAAAAAAATAAAGAATTTAAAAAGAGGAAGCCTGACTGACAGGCTGCAGATTTGTCTGCAATAACACACACACACACACTGAATTTATTTCCCTGCTGAAGTCGACACATGTATGGAGGATACCTGCTGCATGTAGATGCTAACGGCTGTGGCACTACAGCACATGGAGTGAGCATTTTGATGGTGGAAGATGACGAGAGGAGTCAGGAAAATGTGGATGCAGAAGAACTTGTGGCTAAACAGAACAACACGTTGGCTATTTAGAGCTACGTTGGTTAGAATAGAGGTGATGCACTACAAACACGTACTCTGCAAGACATGTCGAATACTTGTGCCAAACACCAGAGGACACACATTTAATCTCCGCTGCCACCTACAGGACAAACACAAGGAGCTATGGACAAATCTAGCCAACTTTTGTGCGTTGTGGTGCCGCCTTTATTGTGCAAATTACCTCATATCTGTAGACAAGGACTGAGCTATGGTCCACTGTTACTGATGAATGCATCTTATCTGGCAATACCAAAGTTATTGTGTGTTTCCTGTTAGGCATTGGTCCATTAATGTCTAAAACGCTGCTTCATCTGACAGAAACTGCTTATAACAAGCCACACTGGAATATAAAACAAATCTCCTTATAATAAGTTGGTAAAGAAACCTCTTCAAACTTTTGAAAAGGCTGTCTATTTTCTATTCCATCTCTAGTCTTCAGGCTGACAGACACTATGGTACATGATCGGTTAGTGTTGCTGACCAAATAATTTTTATTAAGAAGTAACTATAATCTAGCGTTAGCTAATACATGCTACTAGTGCTAATATAGGACAAGCTATAAAGTTCAGCAGATGTCTGTGCATGAGAGTTTTGTCAGTGGAGCTCTTTATAAGAAAATACAACAGCAGCAGCTTTATTTATATTATTTATCGCAGGCCATATCATCATGGCAACTTTCAACAGTGTTTTTACATATCGCATATTTTCCTGATATCGTGCAGCCCTAGTTAAAGCATTAACGTACAAAGTCAGTCGTCAAGGGCCGCTGTCCTGCAGGTTTTCAGTGTAACCCTGCTCCAACACTGGGTGATAATCATATCCCTTAGGATTCTTCTTTCTTTTCTTTAAATAACAGGTTCAATCCGGATAACTTTTGGATAAGAGATTCTTAATCTCAATGAGGTTTTTATTTGGTTAAATGAAGGAGAAATTCAATGGAAATGAGGTGGTTTCCAGCTGCTGCAGCGCATCACATGTGGTGACATGAGCCTCCAGCAAAGTTTTAATGTCATGTGACATGGTCACGTCTTGCAATGCAGTCTACAAGATTTTTTAACCATCATGCATTGCTGCAGGATCATTATTAATCATGTCAAGACACTGACGCCTGAGAGGAAGTCACACATCTAGAGGCTTTTTATCTTTTTTTTTTTTTCTTTTCATTCATACAACATTCAGTCATCTGGTAGCTATGGTATAGTCTGGCACAGGAAGTCTTTTAAGGATCAGATTTAGTACATATTAAATAAACTTACTGGGTTAATTATATCCTTATTACAACTAAATCTGCATGCAGTTTAGGCTTATCTAATCCAGTTGAACAAGCTAATACAAGGCAATAAAATTCCAGTAGCATGGTGTTTATCCTCTACATGCCAGGCATGCAGAGCCCAGGTTAAGTCAGGTAACTATGATTTCCTCCCAAATGGAAAGAAATTGTTGCTGTTTCATTTTATCATTTCTGGCAGGACTGAGGATGAGCTGCCAGCTGCCATGTAGACTCATAAAATAAATCAGCTGTACATCATTTTCAGTTGTGGATTGGAGCTGTTAGTTTCACAGACTCAAAACTAACCCTGTAAAGTCTGACATATGATTGAGAGTAAATGCTATATTTTGTTATTTAACATTTAAACTTAATCCATCCATCTATTCTCTACCAAATATCTGAGGATGAGTCATAGCAGTCTGGCAGAGACACAGACTTCCCTCTATCTGGCAACTTCAGTCTCCCTCGGGGGGATCCTGAGGTGTTCCCAGAGAGACTTTGTCTCCTCTAGCATGTCTCAGGTCTTCCCTGGTAGCTCCTCCTGGTGGGACCCTCCCAAAAACCTCTCCAGGGAGTCGTCCAGGAGACATCCTAACCAGATACCCAAGCCACCTTATCTGGTTCCTCTTGATGTAGAGGAGCAGAGGTTCTTTACTGAGCCCCTCCCTGGATGACAGTGACTCGCCCTATCTCACCCTATTTCTGCAGGTCTGGAGAGCCCAGACACCCTGCAGAGGAAACTCATTTCAGCTGCTTGTATTTGCAGTCTCGTTATTTTGGCCATTATGAGGGTGTGAACGTAGATCGACTAGTAAATCAAGAGCTTTGCCCTTCAACTCTTCGTCACCACGACAGACTGGAGTCCACCTCATTGCAGATGCTACACCTGTCAATCTCCCGCTCCATCCTTCCGTCACTTGCGAACAAGACCCAGAGATACTTGAACTCTTCCACCTGCTGCAGGACCTCATTCCTAACCCAGAGAGGACACTCCACCCTTAGATTTGGAGGAACCAGTCTCCAAACCAACTATATACAACAGGATTTATTTCTATACAAGAGGTCTCAGAAACTTGGGTATCAAATATGATACGTTACAGATTAAACGTTAAAATGGTACAGCAGGTAAAACACAAAGTGAGCTGTGCCCACTTTTACAGCCCAAAGCGCAGCACTGAAAATAAATAAGTCCACCCAGGTGTACTGATCGAAGCTCAAACTGAGTTGATGCAAGTCTGAATGCTGATGAAATACCTTCTCAGTGGTATTTAGTGAGCTTTATAGGTTCTGGAGGACAGTTCTCGTGCTGTAGTTGGCCACATAGAAGTCAAGTTTGTGCCCTGATGATCATATTCTGGTAAAAAAAGATGTTGATTTTTGTATTTAAATGTTAAAAAAACATGCATTGGGAACAATAACTTGTCACTTAAAGATGGACTATTAAATTCTGGACTTTTATTCGACGCTCATATGCTCTGCTACAGATAACTAAAAAGCTCAGCTATGCAGCCTAAAACAAGCTGCCAGTGTTTGCTAAAGATTTTCTAGCTTTATCTTCATATCACGGATAGAGAGGAGTGTTGGTCCTCTATCTAAATAAGCTCATTTCTGAACATTTTAAATGATTGCTTTAAGGAAAAGAGAGAAAACAGAACAACAGTAAAATCTATCATGTGGGAATAATTTCTCTTCTCTGTGCTCATTAGCATTCAGGACAGGGTCTGAGTGATACAGCAGGATGCAGGAAATGTTGACTACAAACAGTCAGGGTTTGTCTGCAGTTCAATTACAGCCTCAAACAGAGAAGATGTTGGTAAGAATGTAAAGGTGGATGCTCTAGTTTGAGCTGAATCTGCTTCCTAACAACTGATCTAAACTTATTTGTGTACTCACCGACTCCTAGCACCTTAAGACGGCTTCTAAACTCTGGCTTCTCCTCCAGAACTCGCAGTAGGTTGGTGGACTCCATACGCTCCAGCTCGACCTTCCAGTAGATGTAGATTTTCTGATTAAAGCTGACGTACACCAGGCAGGGACTGTTTTTCCCCTCCTTACATGTATACTGACCTACAACCACACAAGAGACATAAATACTTTAGGTTTTATTCAACATATGGTGGGCAGTGCTGTGATTTCACATGAATCCAAATCATCAGTCTCCTGCTGCCAGGCTGCTGTAGTACAACTGGTCTCTACAGGAACAGAGAATCTAATTTCTTTTAATGGCAACACAAAGCAGGCAGAGCAACAGAGGGGAGGGTTCAGATGTTTTGCATACAATGGGAGTAAAGAAACGAACCTCAATGGAATCAAGAAGCTCAAAAACAGTCTCTCCATCTAATCCACCTTCTGTCACATTAGCTCCTACATACATAGTGGCTCATTCAAATGGACGGTTGCAACAGAAAAAGCGGAACTAAAGCTCAACATTGCCATCTAGTGTTCAAAGTCTGAATGTTTCATCACCTGAACGATCCAAAGTCTCGAAACATTTACAAAAAAGGCCACAATGAGTTATAAAACTTAAATATCAACAAAATCTTAAGCTATCTTAAAGTAAAATCCTTGAATCAAAATGGTGAAAAGATTTGTGTCATTATTTTTTATGTAATACATAACAAAACAAACAAAGTTACACCAGCAAAACTCATTTATTTGGCCACTTGTGAGTCATGGAAACACATTATGAGCTTGTTTGTAATTAAAAATCAGGAATGTTTGCGCAAACAGCTGCTTATTAAAATGCAGCAGCTACAGAGACACATTGTCATTATCTGAAATAGTGTTTCACTCCTTATGATGAATAATTTTCATTCCTCAAAAAAACCTCAGGGAAATATATGGCTCTTCAGCTGCTCAATTTTCTATGTACCTGTGAGGGAGAGAGGTGCTTTGGATAAGGAGGCTTCAAGTATGTTTTTTATATAAGTAACAGAGGCTGATGGGCAATAAGAGTACCAGAATTTAATTATTAATTCTTCCTAAAACAAATGGTAAGTGAATTCAGAGATTCAGTGCAAAATAAATACCTCAGATTTTTTTTAATCTACCTGCTGCAGCATCTACAGCATTCACACTATACAAATACAGGAAAATGTCTTTTCCCCCAATAATGAAAGTCAACTGACTTACTTTATGTGCCAGAAGCCTTGAGAGCTGAACATTTAATTTTCAAAAACATCATTGTCTTTACTTATGATCTTTTCCTTGACCCTTTTGAGAAAACGACATAAGATTAAAGAAAGATGGCACAAGATGATGGACAGAGGTTCACCAACCTATGGCAAACTGCAGCTAAAAATCATGGAACAATTTCTAAAAAATGTTCCTCAATGGCAAAAACACTTGTAAAGACTTTCCAACCATCGACAATGTATAACATTATTTAAAAGATTCAGAGAATCAGGAGGAATCTCTGTGCGCATGGAACAACGCCAAAGCTCAAAACTGGATATTTGGGTCCTCAGGCAGCACTGATATAAAAAAAACAGACATGAAATTGCTGCATGGGCTCAGGAAGACTTCCAGAAATCACTATCTGTGAACACAGTTCACCAGGAAATTCACAAATGCAAGTTAAAGCTTTATCATGTAAAGATGACACAACCCAAAAAGGCACGTCGTCATCATGTAGAAAACTGTTCTTTGGTCAGATTAATAAAAAATTTAAATTCTTTTTGGGAACCATGGACGCTGTGACCTGAAGACTAAAGAGAAGAGGGACCAGTCAGCTTATCAGTGGAAAGGTCAAAAGCCTGTATGGGGTTGCATTAGTGTCTATGGTGTGGGCAGCTTCCACCTGTGAAGCTCCATAAATGCTGAAAAGTACATGGAGGTTTTAGAGCAACATCTGCTCCCATCCACACAATGTCTCTTTCAGGGAAGGCCTTGCAGATTTCAGCAAGACAATGCTAAACCACATCCAGGTCCTGGTACTGAACTGGCCTGCCTGCAGTCCAGACCTTTCACCAACAGAAACATTTGGAGCATCATGAAACCAAAAATCCAGCAACTAAGGTCCAGGACTGCTGAGCAGCTGGAATCCTGCATCAGACCAGAATAGGACAACATTCCTCTCCTAAAACTCCAGCAACTGGTCTTCCTATTTCCCAGAGGTTTACAGACAGTTATGAAAAGAAAGGGGGGTGACACATAATGGTGAACATCACACTGTTCCAACTTTCTTGAAAGATGTGTTACTGACATAAAATTCAAAATGAGCTAATATTTTTCATGAAAATGTACAATGTCTCAGTTTCAACATCTAATATGTTGATTATGTTCTATTAGAAATAAAATATGGGTTCATGAGATTCGCAAATAATTTCAGTCTGTTTTTATTTACATTTTATAAGCGTGAAAAAATTTTGGAATTGGAGTTGTTGTACAATATTTAATTAACAAGGATGGTAAAACTAAAAAAAGAAAAAAAAAAGCCACAAATGGGAAATATGGCACAGACTCAAATTCACCCTCCTGCTTGTTTACGTGAATCTTTATTTGTATTGTTGTATAGAAACAGGCTAAGTGCAGGTTATTATGTGACAGAATGATCTTTCCTTTTATAAAGAAGCAGCAGGTTAAGGTGACAGGTCTGCAGGTTTATTCCCTTTCAAAGTTGTTTATGGCTCATCTAAGTCTTTTTTCCAACATGAAACCCAAAATCTGGCCCATGCATTGTTTTCTTCATCCGCTGCACTGTTTTGTAACTTATGTTAAGACTTGTGTGTGTTAGCTGAGTTATATCAGTGGAAAAACCTTGGTAAGTTATAAATATAGACATTAAACTGGATTATAAATAACAGCAGAAGTCAGTGGGAACAACAGAGAAACTTGCAGGACAAAATCTGAGCCATTTATCTGTGGATGAGAATCTCACCGGCACAGAAGGCGTTGACGTTCTCATCAAAGTGGAAGCGCACCACGGTCCGATTGTGGTCAATGATGTAGGTTTGACCGTCCCAAGCGCACGCCACCACTTCCTCTCTGCCGTCTCCCTGGAAACAAACACACATGCAAACTGAAATGCAATCGTTACGTTGACCAATACAGTTGAAGCAACATGCTTCTGTAGACTAAACATTTTCTGTTTAACATATTTTACATTCTTACACTCTTTATTTTATTTTTTTCAACTTTATCAAAAGGGCCATTTTACCATATGAGATTATTATTTTACAGAAAACAATATAATTTCAATATAAATGAAGGTTCTGTTGTTTAAAAGAGGCTGACAAAAGAAACCTTTCATTTTTATTCAGTAAGAATATTAAAAGTTGAATCAAAAGTCAACTTAAAGTCTTGAGTGGTCACAGACTTACAGTGACATCGAGCTTCTGCAGGGCAAAAAGCTGATGATCCACCTGCACCGACCACAGCAGCTGCTCCGAGCTGTCCATCAGCTTCAGGGTTCCTTTTTACCCAGGAGGGCACAAAGAAAAGACACGATAAACAAATTAACATCGGCTTTACTAATTTACAGACTCCAAAAAGACTGATTTTTGTTTTCATTTTTTTTTTCATTCAAAGGGAAATCAACAACATAAACAATTAAAACTGTACGTATGGATTTAATTTTTTATTAATTATACTTGCATTAAAGGGTTATACTGGTTACTAAACTTACCATCTAAAGTACAGAGTGCAAACAGGCCACATTTAGAGGATTCTTCTTTTGAACCTGGAGAAAATCAAATTATATCATATTTGAACTTATCTTAAATTATTATCTTAGCAGCATTTTCAACAAACTTTTAGATAATTTAGATGGCTTTTTAAAGCTTTTTAAACACTATACAAAACACATTTTAATATAATTTTCATTGTCACGCTGATCAAATCTCATGGAAAATAAAGAGGAACTTATACACCTACAATTATATATACACAAAATAAGAATTTTATTCATTCATATCTCAATTTCATTTTCATTTTCTGGATTTATATAACATTAATTCTCAATCATTTAATAATTGAACACAGCAAAGACCCCAAAATGTAGCAGCTTTTGATGATATAACTCAATAAGCACAGCTAATAAAACTGTAAAACCAGACAGCTGGTTAGTAGTTGATGCTGGTTTTGTACCTTTGCTTATGCTGCCAATGAGATGAGTGGAAACGTTCTTGTTGTGGATCCGCCCGGTGGTCAGATGAAGAACTACGTCTCTGGAAGGCCCCTCACTGCAAAAAAATGCATCAAAGCATGTAAGCCCCAGTTAAGATTAACGGACCACGTCATTAAGTTTTTTGATGAGCCGCTCATTTCAGCCAGACATGTTAAAGCAGAAACATCTAAAACATGTAGGACTTTTGTACTTGAGGACCAGGACTGAGAAACACTGATGCAGACAACATTTTAATTAAGACATAAATTATGATGGGGTTTACCTCCCCGGAGTGGCAGGGGCATCCTCCTCAGATTCAGTGGAGTCCTGTTGAGTCCAGGTGCAGAGCAGGATGGCATAGCCGCATCCGGGTTGAGACACCATCAGCTCCGGTAAACCCTCTGGACCAGGATTCACAGACAAACTGTCTACCTGCAGCACAGGAAACATAAAGATCAAACATCATGAAACTCTAGAGTTCATTTAGTTTGAGCTGTTCTGGTTTCAGGCTAGGTACAACTTCAGCTGCAATACAAAAATTAATATTACATGAAATTTAGTTGTAGTTAAGACAAAAGGGTTTTTTCTTACAGATCACACAAGTTCAAAGATAATAAAAAGTTGTAAAATTTCTATTTCCTTTTCCTAAAAATATAGTTTTGCTCTACTTTTCCCTTTACACTATGTATTGTATAACTGTAAATCTGTCACCTTTTAAAGAACTGACTGAGCTGCATGACGAATGGCAGTAGAAAACCCTGATTCCTTGATGTGTTGCTGTACATTAACATGCACTAAATTATAGTGGATAAAAATCAGCACTTTTTTGAATATCATAATTTAATTATAGCACTTCTGTGCAATAATGATACTGCTATGCAAAAGTGCACACCTGACCCTCCAGAAGCCATTTCTTTAGCAGAACCAGCTGACCCAGTCCTCCATTTGAGCTGTCAGATGGCTCTTCCCAACGGAAAGCTCGCACCACTCGGTCTGTGTATCCCACCACAAGCTCACAGCGTCCATCTCCATCTGTACATATGCACACAATGTAATCAAAAGGTGCAAAATTCAAAATACACAGAAGAAAGGAGCGCAGGACTGTACCAATATCACTGATGAGGAGGACTTTAGTGTTGGCGGGGATATGTTGGGTGAAGAACGGCCTCTGGTCATCAGGTGGCTGGAATTCATGTTGGCTGGATGAATCTAATTTACTTGCAGTGGCGGCTGTCAAGTCAAAGAGGTGAAACCATCCCTCTGCACCCACAGCAACCACAAGGTTCTGATGAAGACAAAGGAAAAACTGTCACATCACGCAGAAACCTTTGTGACATTCAGCTGACTCCGATTCTCTCTACTCACCTTTCCCCTGTTGCACACATCTCCGACTGCAACACAGGTTAGCTGGAAAACCAAAACACATTATATAAGCAGGAGATTACATTCCCTTTTAAATCAACGATTCTCTAGCTCTTACTGACCATGCCCACACAGGTTCTTGTGATCCAGGGTTTGGAATCATCATTCTTGTAAACAAGAAGCTTTCCACTGGTGTCTCCTACAATCAGCTCGTTCAACTACAGTAAATAAAGACAGATAGCATTTTCATTTTACTGCAATGAAATTTTCAGTTACAAATAATCTAAGGCAGCTTTCATTATGTTTAACTTATCTTCTCACTAATAAACCAAAACATGGAAATCCATTCTTCAGAAGATATTGTAAAAATGATGCAGAGAAAATTAATATGTTAAAAAATAATGCTGTTTCAGTCCAGATAGTTTAAATAAAGTTGCGCATTTAAAAGCTCATTCCTGTTTAGATAGGATGCATCTGGATATATACATTCACAGCTGACGTTGGCTGGGTACATTTCCTTATACAGACAGCAAATTAGACGAGTTTTAATAAATGGGTTCCCTTGTACGAACAACATATTTAAATGTCTCGTGTTTAACTTAACCCATTTAATCTAATACAAAAAAATAAACAAATTCAAATGTATCTTCGGCGCAAATCTTTGTGATTTTAGGTGACCTGATGCACGTGCAGGCTAACGTCAATTAACTTAGTTACCGAGTCGTTGTCTGCGTCTCCCAAACAGATCGCGTGAGGAAACAGAGTTCCTGTAAAATCCAAACTGACCCGCTGGACATAGTTCAAAGACCTCATGGCTGCTGGTTAAAGTTGATTTTAATTCCGCTAAAACACCCAAACATGAAGGAAACTTAATATTATGGTCAATTAGACAAAACTAAGCTGGTTGACAGCTAGTTTAGCTAGCCTAAGTTCTACAATGCTACAGAGCTTAAATTAACCATAACTAAACATAGACCAGATAAAGCCGGGTCGTTATTAGCTAGCAAGTTTTAAAATGAACTTTTCCATAGTAATTCAACCCCCATATTAATATAATTTAGGGATAAATGGTTACACTGTTGCCAACTCGTACCACAAGCACGCTTTTTCTAGTAAACAAGACCACGTGACCAAAATTCTACGGAAGCTCTGCATAGTCAGAATGTCTTATCCGCAAACACGTACTGTACCTTTCAGTAGCAATTAGTCAGGCTCTGAAGTGTATATCATACTTTCTATTGAAATATATAATAATAATAATATTTTTGTTAGTTTTACAAAGCAAACGGTTTCTTACTTTACAACTCGCTTTCCAAGACAGTTGGGACCCTGTAAAAGGTTTTTGAAATAACCACTCATAACAATCTGGATGCGTCCCTCTCCTCTTTGGCCAGCAGGACATGGTTTCTGAAAAGAATTCGTACTTTTGATAAATCTGGCCACATAACCATTTGCCTCCGACTATTTCACAGGAGCGCTGGTCCAGATTTTTATTTTATTTCTTGTTTCAATGACTCTTTACTTCTTTCCATTTTCATACCAAGCTGGTGGCACCATCATTGTCCTCTAGAAGGCAGTATTCTATTACAGTTTGTCCTGTTGAGACAGCAGAAACCGATTGAAGAAATATCACACAAGAGGCAGGGAATTAGTCTCTCGAGCTTTTTTCCCCTCTTGGCATCAACCTCATTAAAAAAAACTTTTTAAAAATGAGTCACGAAAAACATAAAATAAACGAAATTTTGTTTATATTTGTCCAATTAGCGGATAACCAGATCTGGTTATCCACTAATTGGAAGAGTGGAATTTATCAGTATTTTTTTTTTCTTTACAAGTAATTCAGTGCTGTGCTCAGTGAAATTTGCGTTTCAAAACACGATGAGAAAACAGTTTTTAATGAGAAACAAATTAGAAGATAATCCCCTCGGGCTCTCGCATGGTTTGAACGTTTATATGTTTTTTGTTTTATTATCTCTCCCACAGAGTTCCACCAAAGAAAGGAGAAAAAAGAAAATAATCTGAAAGTGGTAAAAATGGGAACTTGGGCGCCCAGATGTCATATTAATTATTACACCCAGCTTTGACTGGAAAACCCCCTCGAGTAAAATGAGTGCCCTCCCAGCCTCTGGAAGAGACGCAGCGGCCGCGCGCAGAGAAAGTCCTCACAAAGCGCTAATTGGACTCTGGAAGCACAGTGACAGGGCATGGATAGGTTTCAGAAAGCCTGACGATAGTGGAGAGATGCAGGGGGGGGGGGGGGGGAGGACGCTGAATAGGACCCACGCCTCTTTTTTTTAAAACTCTTCTGCATGGGGCCAAGGGAGGGAGGCAAAGAAAAGAAAGTATAGGTGGTGTGTGCATGCGGGGGTGGGGAATGAGGAGAAAGTATTCAATGAAAGCTTTATTTTGAATGCCACTGTCAACACAGAAATTTTTTAAAATAAATGTATTAGACTCCCGTCCACCAGGTACGTATTCGAGCGCACACGCACAGAAAAAATTGAAGAAAGGAAGAAGAGGATGCAAAAACAACAACAACAACAAAAACAGATAAAACAAAACACAATATGACTGTTATAAAGCGCGTGCACGCGCTTCAGGTCAGGAGTTAGTTTGGTCCTCTTTTTTGTTCCTCGCTGAAAGCCGCCCTCTACCTCTGAAAGCGGCAATAATCGACAGAACACACCGCGTCCGCGCTACTGTAACCACATCGGGTGTGTCCAATCATTCACAAAGCCTCTCCAGCGCGAAGTCTGAGGGCCCCTCCTGCAGATTTTGCGCCTGAACGTTCCGCCTGTGCAGTTGATGATGTTCTCCGCTCAAAGTGGAAAAATAGGGCCTGTGATGGACAATAGTTCCTCAAATGAGAGGCACTCGGGCGCGTCTGTACTGTTAACAATAAAAACTAGACTGTTGTTGGAGCTTTAATGACAGCGAGCAGCTGATTTACATGCGGGGCTCTGAGGACTGCAACATGAATGGTGTCGCTGTCTTTCAGCACCACTGGGGTGGATGAACCGAGCAGTGAGGAGGGTTTCCCACTTAAATTCTTCCTAAGTCTTAATAAGAGTTGTTTTTAAATTAATAAACTGGGGAAATTTTATTTGGCATTTTCTGTCATTTAAACAAACAAAAACAACAGATGTACAGATCTTTTTTTTCTTTTTTTAATAGACTTCTAATTTCGATATGGCAAAGTTATTGATGTTAACTTTTTAGATTCAGGTGGACAGTTTTATGTGATGTTGATATTTTGCCAAAAAAAAGTAATTCATTATATTACAAATTAATAAGTTGTTAAAAGTTGTAAAAGTTTCACGATCAGCTCGGGAATTAAAGTGTTGCTTGTTTGTTGTTATTAAATCAGCACAACGTTCTCTGCGCCACACACACACATCCGCTACAGTAAGAAGAAGTAGAAGAAGAAAAAAAACTCACCACTGTTTGTTTAGTGCTTCAAGTGGCACGCGTCCGGCGCGCGCAAAGCACCGGTACCGGCGCAGGAGCCCAAGGTGTATCCACGCGACCAGAGGGCGTGGCCACCCCTTCAACCAAATGTATTGAAAAGCAGTGGCGTCTTTCTTCGAGGACTCATTTGAGCTTTGAGAAGCGCGCGAGGCAGCAGCCCAGCGGACTGCCCCCCCTCCACTAAAACAAGTGCGTAACAAGCGGCCACTCCACGTGAACGGCACGAGCGGGACGCACCGCCTGGAGACTTGGCGAATCTTTATAAGTTTATGCGTAGTTTTTCCATTTTTTTTCCATTGGGAATGGACCTTACAGCCAGAATGGAGATTAACGTCAGCCAGCAGCAGTTGATTCCACCTGCTTGCTTCTTTTCCGCCACAGCGGCGGCGCAGAGCGTCCAGCTGAGCCCCAGCGGCAGCAGCCAGTCCAGCGGAAAGTCGGCGTCTAAACATCCCAAGAGACAGCGTTCTTCCTCCCCGGAGCTGCTGCGGTGCAAGCGGAGGCTGAATTTTGCGGGTTTCGGCTACACTTTGCCGCAGCAGCAACCGCACGCAGTGGCCCGAAGGAACGAGAGAGAGCGCAACCGGGTGAAGCTGGTCAACAACGGCTTCGCCACCCTGCGGGAGCACGTTCCAAACGGCGCTGCCAACAAGAAGATGAGCAAAGTAGAGACGCTGCGCTCCGCTGTGGAGTACATCCGCGCCCTGCAGCAGCTGCTGGACGAGCACGACGCGGTGAGCGCGGCGTTTCAGTCCGGCGTCCTGTCGCCCACCATGTCGCAGGGATACTCCGCGGACATGAACTCCATGGCAGGTTCACCCGTGTCCTCTTACTCATCGGATGAGGGCTCTTACGACCCCCTCAGTCCAGAGGAACAGGAACTGTTGGACTTCACCAACTGGTTCTGAGCATATAAGGTAAGACCCAGTGTATCTAGATTAATATTACACAAGATTTAACATAATTATGCCTAATTGTGACCTAACCTTTTTAATCTCCTCACAGGAAAAGGATCAACTGATTAAACTGTTGTCCTGCGCTTGGGATGGTCCCCAGAGGTGGCTGGGTATCCTCAAGAACAAGATGCGCTCTGCACGCGTCCTCAACATCCAGTACACCCTGACTGACTCAATAACGGACTGACAAGGCCTTAAAGTCCCGAACACTTGGGGAGAAATCAGGCCCAAGATCAGCACCAAAGGATTAAAGGAAGACGGATCTCCTAACAGCGTGGGAATCCCACTCCTGTGCATTTTGTCTGCGATAAAGAAAGAAAGAAAGAAAGAAACAAAAAAATCCCCAAAAGTGAATTCACGCTCTTTGGTGGCACATTGAAAACATTATTTAACACGTTGCTCATCTATGCTAATCCAATCACACAACACCAACTCTGGTTAAAAAAAAAACTCTCAGATGTCGAATTCAGAAAATGCTTCCAAGACACGGATTATTCTATTAAATTCTTTATGAAACGCTTTTTTAAAGTATATTAAAATATTTTTGTATGTAAGAGATTTATAGACGTTTTGTACACAGCCTTTTTGTATATATTTTTGTCTATATATTGCGAATTCGCTTCTATTACCTCTTGCCTATGTAGACGTGTAGTCTATTATTCTCTGGCTCTTTGTGTTCATGAGGTTTTCAGGAGTTTGACACTCCCGATGTTTTATTCTAGCACCAACGTGTCTTATTTAATAGCAGAACCATGTTATTGCATTATTTCATGTCACAATGATCAAAACCTTATGCAGCTATTGTCCAAACAGGGTGCGATAGCTATGCATTGTATCTTTATACTGCCAGCTATATATCCTCTTCACATAAGGAGATGTTAAAAAGAAGTCTTATAACCATATTTTCTACATTCTAGTCCAAGAATAAAATGAGAATTATTACTACTGCTGAATCCTGACTTATTTCCAAGGGGATTTAAGGGGGAGGGATGCGGGTTGCAGCTTTCAACATGTGGTCAGTAAGTTGAGGACTATAAGAATAAAAACAGGAGGGGATGATGAGAGTCATAATAATATGATGTGTTGGACAAAAAAATCAAGACTGCGGGCTCTATTATAAGAGAAAAGTAACTTTTACGCACAATTACGCACGATATATTTACTTATATTTACTTATTTATTTAAAAAAATAAGAGAAAGTGGTTCATTACAGCTTCAAATAAAAAATCCATCACTAAAAACTTCATCTTTCAGTTCTGCTTTCTTTTGTATGAATAGCAACACGACAGAGCCTCATAAACAAATGGAAAACGTGCGTAAATTAAGTGATTTATCTGGATATGAAAGCGCCTTTATCCGTCAAAGAAGTATATGTTACGCAGGCAATAAAAGCATGAAATTAATCTTTAGGGAAGTGTTTTCATTACGTACCGTGCTACATTATCTTTGCATTTGCAGCGTTTATCTATGCCACAATCTGAAATCTGAAAGGTGGCGAGAGCTCTAAAGCTGGGGTTTGATAATGGATCTAGTTTCAAATTTAAAAGCATCCCAAGAGGAAATAGAAGAAGAAGAAGAAAAAAGCGGGGTTATTTTCGGTATGTCAGATAGACGGGAAGCCAGTGGTCAGCAGCAGACTGGGAGGTAGAATTTTGAATTTGTGCTTCTGCGCAACTGAGTTTGACAGGTAGGGCGGGAGGCTGCAGCCAGGACGCGTGTCTGGTTTAATAAGTGGATGAGGGTGGTGGTCGAGTGGAGCCACAGAGCTGAATTGGTTGACGGCGTGTGCCACCTGACTGCAGCATGCCGTTGAACACACAACACATCCACCACCTAGAAAGAAATGTGAGAGAATCAGCTGTGTGTGGCTCAGAATTTGATTCGTTTGCACATTTTGTCCTTTGATTGTCAATACAATAAAATATATTGAACGAATATTTTAAAAAGCACATTTAAATTACATTCTCTAATATAGAATATATTAAAGAGTTGCGTTTAGGGTCCATCGTAAATATGCATTACATCGTACAAATAAGAAAAACTAAAATGCTCAACTTGGTAATAATTAGATGAGTTTTTAAAGTTAAAAGTTTGCTTTAAGTCATCTTTCAAGATCTATGTTTTCAAGCAATATTTTAGAAAGAGGAAAAAATAAACTAAGAGAAAATATCTCCCCACCTCCAACTCTGCAGGATCAGAACAGCCTTCAAACAGACAAGCTTTTTAAAAAGTCATTTAAAAACATTTCATGATGTGATAAAATGTTCCTGTTTATTTAAATTATGTGTGAACATAAAGAACCAACATTGTTCCCTTTGCAAACCCCAAAAAGTTTTCAAACTATTTCAACATGTTTGAATATTGCTCAGATTTCCTCATAAAGTTCTTTATCGAGAAGGCAACATTAATGAAGACAATACACAACAAAAGCTTCATTAATATTCAGGAAACTTTAAAAATAGACAAAAAATTTTTCAAAAAAAAGCAACAGATGAGGAACAGCAGAACTAATGTGCATCCTCCAGCCATGTGCATAGAGCCCTGCACATACAAGGACTTTAGCATGTAAATGCTTACAAAGCATCCATATTTTTATGGAGGATAAGAAAAATACAATTTATGCTAATCTTTTGAATTATTTGACATACTTGGAACAACAAGTGCTGCCAATTTTATGGCAATAGAGGAGAAAATCCAGGGTTTCAGGACACTGAAACTCTACATTTCTGCTTAAAAATAACAGTTTGTTATCAAACCCTGAAAGGAAACTGATTAAGGTTAAATAATATTGTGATTTCAACCTTCTCTGATACATGATAGTATTTTAAAGACTGCAATAAAGCCATGAGTAAGGTCATCCTTACATTGGAATCAACAGGCAGATGGTACAAGAGAACCTGTAAGCAGGTTGCATTTACCTGCCTGATGTCTGTTCAGGTTATTAAGACACAGAGTAATAAGTAAGAACATTCAGAGCTAAGAGCAGAAGAACACTGAAGACAGACATCAGTATAAGTTTTATCAGTGATATGGCTCAACATGTTTGTCTAAAGTTGTTCTGACAGTTTTCTTTCGTGTGTGTGAACTACATGATGACGCATGCTGCTTACAGGACGTCCCCGATCTAACAGCGTGGCTCTGCTGCCTGTCAGAGCCCATTATGTTTCCCTGTTTGGCGGGATGTCAAGCGTGCACGAAAAGCAGGAGAACACAGCCATGCCTAATTGGCAAAGCTGAGGCAAAACAATGGCTCCAGCCATGTTGGTGGAGTATTTTACTGAATATCATTCATCGGTGTTAATTTTGTTGGATGGAACTGGACAAACAACCACATCTCTGCTGCTTTTCTTTTTAAACAATAAGTTCATGTTGCATCAGAAAATGCACATGTGAACCCAACATTGGAACCAGCATGAGAGTTTTGTACACTTATATTTTAAAAAAGGTCAACAAGTGAAAAATGAGACAAAAGAGAAGAGAGAACTGAACAGCAGTATATGTTGCTCCAAAACCTGCATATATGAGGCCACAAGAGCTTGTAAACCTTTAAACTGCAAGCTAACAAGTTAGCTCTCCAGCTCTGAGGACAGTGTCCATGATTTTTAATTTTAGATCACAGCAGTTTTCCATGAAGGTGACAGGATTCCTTGTGTGTATGTTTTTTTTTTATTTGATGGTAGAATTTTAACTGGTTTGTGAGACGTGTTTTGTGAGCGGTGTTCACTAAAAGTGGTTTTTAATAATATTCCAGAGGCCACAAAGTGTTTCACTACAGAATCAGGTTTGTTTTTAATGCAGTGCTTTAATTTGATTTTGACTTTTGGCCCTAACACTTTTGAAATCCCCAAATTCTTTGCAGCTTTATTTGAAGTTGTTTCTCATTTGTGATCTGACATCAAATGCAAAACCATTCCCACCAGCTGATATGTTATCTGTGCTATTTTCTATTAAATAAAGGGTCAAAATGATTTGCAAACCACTGTATTCTGCAACACACTGGACACTATGCATAGCATTTTGGTTGCATTTTTGTCAGTGTGTCTGCAGCTTATTTCAGGACCACAGACAACACTACAGCTCCATGAAGTAATCCACATAACCCAGTGAGACAATGATGGAGCATTAATATTATCTTTATTGGGTTCATCCATGAGATTCTCAAAATAATCTGTTATCTCTGTGTCCCACTGGTAAAAGTGTAAATCTGTTGTTCCACCACTGCAAACTGGTTTTGTTACTAACTATATTTTGTATCTGGCATTTTTGCGCACTTTGTATTACTGTCTTTTACTGTTATTATTCACAAGAGTTTTTAGAGGCCTTTTGTGTTTTTTTGGAAGATTCTACATTGTATTATCTTCTAAGTTTAAAACACACAAGAACAACAGGCAATTAAATAAAACTGATCTGAAAACTGCTCAAGATTATATCCATAGATTAAAAACCTGCTCACCAGTGAGTGTGAAGGTAGCTGCAATCAGTAAATTTCAGTGAAATATTTTCATTGAGCAAACTGAGTTTGAACTAACCAAGTGTTGCTGCTCTAGCTAACATGCAAACCTTAAGCATGACAACTCCAGAAGCTTCTGAATATCGTCTCCATCTTTCTCTCTATGTCCAATGTTTATTACTGCAAACAGTCTTCTCAGAGAAAATTTGTTTAAGAAAGTTAAAAGTCCCCTAAAATAAGCTTGCAAAAATATTAGTAAACTCATGCTGTTAGTTGAGCTTGTAGCGCTTGACTTCTTTTAACTGTCATATATTCTCCTCATTTCTGTGGGAGTGTGGTATCCCTGGCACGATGGGGTTTTTTAATGTTTGTTTGTAATTTTGTCCTGTAAATCCAGCTCTTAACTGGTTGAGACTGATAGACAACTCCCATTTAATATGTTTTTCCTGAAGGTTTCTTATTTTTAATGGGGTTTAACAAGGAGTTTTTCTCCTTGTCTGTCACCTGCTTCCCTATAGAGTGATGCAAAGTAAAAAAATCCATGAGATCTATTGGTTCTGTTAACCGGTCAACTTTTTACAAACAGCATTTTCCGACCACTGTCATACTGAACTGGACTGTATTGAAGTGAAATGGAATTTATCAGCTTTAATTAAGAGTAAAATGGGTTGAAATAGACTAAAATTAGATAGAATTAGACTGTATTTATCTGCGAAATAATGCCTGTTTGACGACACAGATGCAGTTTAAGTTAAAATTCTTCACTACTTCAATTCGCCACATGTATGTACATCTTCCTATATGACATCCTCCACTTTCCTCAACATCTCACTAAAGTTAATTTAGATGCAAGTGCTCACAAACAAGATGGAGGGGATGGTGGAAAGCCTAAAACCTTACTCCTGAACTCCCTTCCTAAAAGATTGAGTCAGCCCAGTTGGTTGCTTTATCTCCATCTCTAAAACACTCACATCTATCCTCTGCTGTTTGATTTGGTGATTTACAACTGAGCACAGCCTGAAACACGTGATCAAGTCTTCTGATGGTGTGACTGTAGTGGGTCTCATCAGCAACCAGAAAGGAGGTGGGAGTGAGCTAACATCTTTTCAAAAGTTATAATTCATGAGGATGTATACTACAGGTCCATCACCAGTTAAACTGATGCTGCTGCAAAATGTGTAATTTGAAGATAAAGATGGACCAGTAACTTAAAAAATTTGCCACTTTCTTAACACAAAATGAAGGTTGTGATGACTGAAGGCATCACAGCTGATGTCACATAAAGTGAGCTCAGAGGTGGTTGGAGTCATCTAGCGGGTTGGAGATGACCGACTTGTGAATGAGCATGAAGAGCGGCAGGTAGGCCAGGAAGTCCAGCAGGTCCAGTGGAGGAATGTGCTGCAGCTCCAATCTGATGGCCGCCTCCTGCTCCAGATGGATCCCCCCGGCCTTCAGCTCCAGCAGCAGCTGCTCGCTGCTGATGAATCCCTGCTGAGCTCCCGTGTCTCCTTGCTGCTCCTCCAGGAGGAACAGGAACAGTTGCTGAAGGAGGCAGAATAGGGATTTTTCTTTAATTTTTTCTCACATATCCACATTCTTTTCTTTCAAGACTTTCTTATTTGAAAAGCAGCCATGATTTTCCCTCAGGGACAGATATGTTCAGGAAGAGCTTTGCTAACGTGCTGAAATCAAAACTTCCTGACCAGGGCGTTAACAGATCTGGACTCAAACGAACCTAAAACAGGGAAAACTGGCTCTGGATTTGCTCTCAGCACTGTTGTGTGGGAGTATGTTTGGTGACTGCATGTTATTGTGCCGTTCAGCCTCAGATTACCACAGTGTTGTTTGAGCGCACCTGTTTGCACAGTTAATGCAGTCTAGGTAATAATTGTTGAGGGAGGGAGGGGATAGAAGGAGGGGAACATGGAGTAATCCTTCTGGCAATTAGCCCATTCCCTCCCGAACAGCCTCTCCAGTTAACAACCCTATCCCTAACAGCTCTGTAATTACAAAGCCTCCCCTACCTGGACAGGGGCTCAGTTTCCACACCCACAGGCTTTCATGTTCCTACTGCCTTTCAGACACTCAGCACTTCCTTGCGTGAATGAGGGCTGGACTTGCTTGTGAGCGGCCAGCTGGTAGGCCAGTCCCGGTCCATCTGAGATGAGCCGTGTGTCTCGGGCTGATTACAGGGCTAGGCGGAGTGGATGGCATGTTCACTGCTGGGCACTTTAATGAGATTAAGGCCATGCTAATCTATGAAAAGGGAAAAGCACCCCTCTCTTTTGCTCTATGGCTTGCTTTCCTCATTTCCATGCATGAGGGCTGAGAGCCTCTCTTGAAAAAAAAAAAAAGCTTGATGTATAAAGCATGCTTTGGAATCGCACTTCAAAGAGTTTGCCTTGTATTCATTTCATTATAATTATACCTGCGGAGCTTCGACGGAGAGGAGGAGATGCCGTTTGTGGCATGAATGTGACTAAAGTAAGAGTTAATCTGAGGTTGCATTGAGGTAATCAAGTGTTCCTTGTGTAAACAAATTCAAGAGCACAAACATGTGGTGGGGAGTCTTTTACCTTTGCTTTGAAGAGCCTCACTTCAAGAGAGCGGAAGTCCATGTTGCTGATTAGAGATCGCATAAACTCACTATAAGAAAGACAAACAACAACAAAAACATGAGCTGCTGAAAGGAGCTTAAGTAATTAAACATGAGCATATTAAGGAACCCGAAAAGATATTAAATCAAGCACTTGGATTAAAGGCTCTTCAAATTGAGATCAAATTAGTTAAAATTCAGAGAAAAATAATTTAGAGTAGAAAATAACATTTTAAGTGAAAGAAGAACATGCAAGTTCACAAACATGTCCTCTTCTCTAACATTGTTGGTTGAAATGTGTTGCTGCGTGACGGGTGATTTTTGGCGGGTCCGTCCCATGTGATGTTGTGTTTGCAGAGAAGTGATGGTAAAGTGTTCTGAGCCCATTGTGGTTGCTCACAGCGGCCAAGCTGACAAACAATGTGTGGGCACATGGGGACATCCCGCCACAGTAACGGATAAAACTGCTCTGCTTTTGGGGACGTGGGGGGGTTGTGGCAGGGTAAACTGGGGTGAGCAGGATACGTGGGGAGGGGAATAGGTGGTCTGGGCACACTCTGGTGCAATGTGACCATTCGCAGACCAACAAAATCTAGGTCCACTAAGATAATTAGAGGTAGACAGGACGGATTGTGTTGGGACAGACCTCGTCTGTCCAGCGTGTGGCACAGCGACGGTCGTCCCTTCTCTAACGAGCGCCTGGTGTTAATGAGCCCCTCCTCGCTGAGCGCTCAATGGGCTGTTAGAGCAAAGAATGAACAAGCACTAGGCCATCGAGTGCAATGCACGCCTGAGTGCTCCTAGGGCCGTGATTGGCTCTTGTCCTCCAACCACATAGGGCAGGGGCTTGATGGGGATGAGACGAGACAGAGCAGCTAATGATCATTAATTGCACTTGGTTTGCATTAAAAGAGTCCAAATGCTGGTGTGCAGGCACACTGGCATGATAATGGCTAGCGTAACCAACGAGGGTCTGGCGGACCAGAGATGGACTGCAGGGAGGATAATAGCAGCCTAACCCATTTTCTTTTGTCCACCCTCTATCGGCACCCCGCTGTGGTAAAAACAGCAGACTTCTCAGTTACGTAATGGCAAAGATTTTGGCGGCCTCAGTGATGCAGGGTGAAGGGATGCAAACATCTCCCTGACCTAGTTTAATTTGAGAGATTAGAGTTGTTTTGGGATATTTTGAGCTGGCTGGGGGAAACTGTGGAGTTA